>NC_056728.1:532143732-532443732 GCF_019279795.1 Protopterus annectens | reverse complement strand
TAGTAACATAGCACAATGTGTACGTCATACATTGACTTATGTTTCTGACTGATATTACTTAATTGTCATCTCTTCATTTTTGGACCTGTTTGCGCAGTGCTGCACTTAGCTCAGCTAGTTTGTGCACACAGCAGCAGTACACAAACTGCACAATTGGACTACCCAGGTAGCAAACATGACCCAGACAGAAAAAAATAGACCTGGAATGCATTCTATTAATGTAAGTCTGCATGGGGCCACCCTCTAAGTGTTGTTGCTCTGTGATTAACAGCATGAATCTCAGGATGAATAGCAATGTATTAGATGATCTTGTAACTTCTATGGCTGCAGATGTACCATCACCCTCCAGCAACAATGCCTTAACACCTGCTGTCATAGATTCAGATATGTACCATGTGTATTTCATACAATCAACAGGCAATGTCACATATTTTCTATAATATTTCATTATGTTTTGTTTTCCACCTTACTTGCTTCACATTTCACTACTTTACTATCTCCCCATTTCATTTCTGTAAAGCATTATCACTCAATGGTGCACATCGCACAACCATGCGCGTCAATGCTCAAATGTGATAAAGTATGTTAGTCTATTTCAGATGCTCATATGCACTTGTAAAAGTACTACCTGCACTACTATTCCAACCCATCAAGACATATAAAAATAAAACAATTGAAGGCATTACATGATGCTATTGTCAAACCTGATACTATCTGGACCCAAAAAGTGGAGTGTAATCATGTATTAATGAGCTAATTGCATGAACTCACCCTACAACAGAGTTAATGAAGCAACAGGTATATATATATATATGTTTGAGTACATGATAAATAACAGTTTGTGTTGAGTATCCTAGTAAATACTTGCTATTCAAGTGACTGTGTGGCACCGTGTGTTAAAACAGTGATATATTCCTTTGTTTTGAAGCACATGGTACTGGCTTCGATTACAACTGTGTTATTATTTTTGCATGTTGTTGCATGATGTACACCAGTATGCAACAATGCATTAATGAAAATAAATGGGAAAGATATGACAGAGAAAGCAGGGTGAACTTAAACTATTCCAATACTTAATCTGTAGAAGGCCATAAAAAATTCCACTTGCAATAGCATGTTTTCCCACCAATTGTGCTTACTGAGTGCACACTGTTTACATTTTCATACATTCAAAAAATCTGTGCACTGCTTACTATCTCACAAAAATGGTAAAACAAGTGCAATGGTTGGTGTGATGCTAAGCAGCATCCAGCTTTTACAAATGTATCCTAAAATAACTTCCAACCAATGCTCTTGCACATTCTTTCATTACCCTAACACTTTATTTGTATAAACTGCAATGTCACAACAGATTAAATAAAGTTTGCATACCCTGGACTAGAACCCAAGGCAATCTGCATTGCAGTTCAACACTCTACACATGTCACCACAGGATTTTCTGCCTATAGTCTGTATTTTACAATGTACTGTTAATTTGATGGTATGTGAGTAGCACAGCCCCATTTACTGGGTTTGTGTGATGCCCAGCAGTGCCAAGCAATAGCAGTTGAAAGCATCCAGTTTCTAAGTTTGGATGGCTGGATCATGTCTGATAAATGGGTTGTCCTATCACACAAATAAGGTAAGAATTGTCAAATGCCACAGTACACTGTGCAAACATGGTAAAAAAAGGAGGAAAAATCACCCTTTATTGATATAGCTAGTTCTGAGATTCTTTCCATAGTTTTGGCTGTTATTTTTATGGTGTTCTTCATAAAATTTTTAGTTTTGAAATAATAATTTTGGATCTAGGGTAATGAATACAGATGAATGGTTTTGTGTAGGACTAGGAGTTTAGGAGGTATGGGGGTGGGACACCAGTACTCTGCTCTACACAGATTCATTATCCATGTTGTTCTATGAGGTTTCATGGCCAACACTACTTGGGCGCACAACAAAACCTCACTTAGGAGTGCCGCGCAACATTAAAATGCATTGCACATTGCCGATAGCATATTGTAGCCATGTACATGAATACAGTCTGAGCAGATTTCACCAGCATTGCCTGATTTCTTCCAAATTATGGCCATATTATTTAACCATTCCATTAAAGCTTGTTTTTATTAATTCCCAGACCTAATACTGTATGATTTACTCAACAGCTACCATCATTCATGTAAGTAACAGCCTATACAATACTGAATGAAATGGCATTTTAAAACATTATTTTCAAAATTTGTCCTGCCACTATTTGGTAAAAGATACAACTCTTAGTAGTCTTCAGCTCAATCAAGATAAAATATATTCCTTAGTAACATAATATAAATGCAAATGATTTCACCCCCCCCCTTTCACTCAATACCAAATGACGGTTACACCCAACCTGGTTCAGTTAATTAAGATGCACTATAGGTCACAATTCAGGGAGTAGTCTTCAATTGCACCAAAGTGCCAACAAATCGACCATGTTGATTGGTCACCTAAATACCTCATTCATCAATCATTGCTCTGTTTGCAATATTAAAGACATGAAGCATAGTGTTATATGTGGGTACTATAGCCTCATAATAACAAAATAAACATCATTTTATCTTTATGTGTATTATAAGGATTTATGATTGCTGTTGTAGGCTATCTGCTAAAGTGAAAGGGTATGAAGGAGATTCCTATCATCATCAGGAAGAGGACCTGTGATGATGGCAAAACATCAAAAGACAGGTTATATCAGACCCAATATTAGTCCATTTTCACCTGCTATGTGATACTCTCCAACTCAGATTCCACAAGCTCCTCCAGATACAGCAAATGTTGCCACTCACAGGCAAAGTAACTAAACATAAAACTGTAGTATCCATGCACAAATCATTAATAACAAATCGGACACTTTAAAAGTTGGGTCAATAAGCACATTACAGGCATACTAGGAATATCAAAAGCATGACTTAAGGGCAACATATTTGGTACTTCCTTTCTCTAGGGTAATTATGATTTATTTTGGAAAAACAAGACAGGCAAAAAGATAATAAGTGATATAATGATTCACATCAGAAAGCATCCTGAATTTCTAGCTTCTCAAATATTTGCTAAAAACTCCAAATAGAAAATTACCATAATGATCAGTGGCAAACAGTTGTCAGTTAACCAAAAAACTACAAATAACCTTGGCAAACACCTTACCTCCCTGATGTCCACAACTAGCACACACACACAAAAAAATAGATGGAATACTAGCACTCTTTATAAATGAAAAAAAAAAACAACACTGGAGATATAAAGGTTTATTTAACAACCCAAAATGCAAATCATTACTTAAGTACTTATCAGTAAATGACATGTCATAATTAATTAATTTTTACACTCACTAGAATGTACTCTACCCAGGGGTGACCCGTGCTATTGAACTGCAGGACTCCATCCCCCCAGCTGTAAAAGAAAATAAAACATCAAAATAAAAAGAAAAACAAACACGAGTCCTGGAACTTTGAGCATGCATGTTTGCGGCACTCCCAGAATCCGGACTGCTGGTGAACCAGTCTGGAGCATGCACACAGGAATCCAAAGTGCTGGTGAACCAGTCCAGATTAGGAAGACAGCATTCAGACAACAGTGATCTCAGAAGTCCATGCAATTATACCTGCATGGACTGCAATGTCTGCAGGGGTAGTGTGCTCTCGTGGGAAGGGGAAGGACTTTGCTATCCTGGGGCTTTTTTGAAACAACTGAACTCCTTGTTGCTGGCTTTTGAAACTGGTACTGGACTTCTTTCAATGAAGCTGACTCAAGTAGTGTGTGTGTAAGTAAAATGCCCCAGTTAAATATACCTGCTGGCTATAGAGAACTCAAGAAATATACCTGGTGACTAGACTCAAACACTGTACCTTGGGAAGTGGGTAGCAAGAGTTTGAATTCCCTACCAACCACCACTTGTGAAATGTTCACCTCATAGTTTTGTTCTTTTCTGTTCCTCTTAGAATCTGTGATTTTCTGGATTTTGAATTCACTAAATAATGACAGGCTTTTGAATTTTAGACTTCACATTCTTCAGAAAGAACATGGTAACACAAAACCTTTTATTCAAGCAATTTTCTGCTTATAGGATCAATTTTTGAAATTTGTCCCTATTTTTGGGGCTGTATTCCCCCATTATTGGCTTGGTCCAGGTTTTTTGTGCTAAGAGGTTGAGAGCTATGGTGAGAACTGAATTTACTGAATATGTCTGGGGGCTGTATTCCCCCATTATTGGCTTTGTCTAGGTGTTTTTGCTAAGAGGTTGAGAGCTATGGTGAGAATTTAATTCACTAAATGATAGCCATTTACATTTCAGTCTACTTGTCTTTCAAGTAACAGCTGAGATGGCATAGTAGTATGTTGCTCTGAGTGTAATGCACAGGGTCCTAGGTTCAAGTCTTCACAGTGAAATGCATGGTGGCAATGCAGCATTCTATTCTAGCAACTTTCCAAAATTATATAAGCAATGTTTAAAATGTTTCCCTAGTGTTTGGGCTTTTGTCCTCCCCCCCCCCCAATAAATTTTGGCTTTTCCAGATTTCTTGTGCTTCATAGTTGAGAGATACAGTTGAGTGTCTAGTGGATTTTACAAGGAGCTGAGAGCTTGAAGAGAAGTTTAGTGCTGCTTATGATGACTCTGCTTGCATTGTTAATAGCACAACAAGTAGGTTGCTTTTGATGCAGAAGGTTGTGGGTTCTGCACCCACAGTATATAGATGCATTGCTGATACTGTACTGTGTTGTACTTTAAAACAGGGTGGATGCTGCAGTCCTGAGAATGTCCTTTTTGGCAGAGATACCTAGTAATGCTGAACCTGACATCAGTTTGTCATCCATTTCCTATTGCAATATTACTAGCTTATCATTTTTTAAATGTTACATAGGCAATTTATTCCTCAAGGGCAACAGGCACTTTATTTCTAGATGAAACAATGAAATATAAAGTTGTTTGCTAGCAGCAACCTCTTCATTAGTTACATATCTCTTTAATGTGGAATTATTTAGATGACTTTTACTTCTGCAGAGATTGTGCATATTTACTGATACTAGCAGATTGTAGACGTTTGAGTAGACTTTTATGATGGAACTGTTCTAAATTGGGCAGTTTTGTCATTATTGATGCATGCATTTTGTTTCATTGTTTACTGGAACAAAATGTTCAAAGCAATGCATTTAAAATGCCCTCTAACAACTATACTGTATTATACAAGGAATATAATTTAATACAGTCAGGAAGGTGTATCAAAGAACACATGTATGTTTCCTGTGCAAGGGGCCTATGATTTGAAAACAACCCAAAGTTAATCTTTATCTGCCACTGGCCACATGTATTTTCTTTGAATGTGGGTTTCAATGCTGTTTCAATTAATGTGTGTTTCAAGGGCAGATAAGTTTTAATGTTACGTCTATTTTCATTGTAAGACTGCATTCTTTTGTTTAGCAGATGTCTATTAGTGTTTGTGCTGTAAAATGTAAAATAAAACTATTAAATGAAATCCAAATCATCATAGAAGTAAAGCAGTATGCACATTACAGTGTTTATGGTAAATGGGGTGAAATAACCAAGTAATGGGACATTGGAATAGCTGCAGGGGGGGTGGCCCCATTTGACCATGATTTTGTGAGGGGGAAGGGCGGCAAATTCAGAGAGTCAAGGCTGAACTATACCTCTTAACTGTCCAGAGTTTTGCAGAATGAATAGAGTTTTGCTTCTTATCTTTGGTTTGTTCCTCATAAAATTTGTGGTTTTCTGGAAAATCATTTACGAATAAAGTCACTAAATAATAACTGACATTGAGTTTCAAACTTCACACCCTTCAGAAAAATGCATGCTAAAGCAAGACCTGTTATTCTGTCAACTGTCTAAGTTTATACAAGAGCAATTTTTAGTACTGTTTGTATGATCCCCCAATATATT
This sequence comes from Protopterus annectens, assembly GCF_019279795.1. Taxonomy (NCBI): domain Eukaryota; kingdom Metazoa; phylum Chordata; order Ceratodontiformes; family Protopteridae; genus Protopterus; species Protopterus annectens. The sequence goes on along the minus strand of NC_056728.1, from coordinate 532,437,827 downwards.
TGGCCTTGTTCTGATTTTTCATGTTAAGATGTTGACAGGAGTGTGCAAATAAATTGCTTTATAGAATTAGGTATATCCAAACCTCTAAACTGTCCCCAATTTTGGCTCAAAATGTTGCTCTCCCTCTAACAATCCCTCTGCAAAATGGCAAATTTGGCAGAAAACATTGAGGGTTTACAATTAATAAATAATTGTAATGATCAGAGTTATAGATTACTTTTAATTTCAGAAATGCATGCAGATTCTCTTATTTTGTCAGCTGCTCAATCTAACAGTAATAATATTAAAAAAGTGTCCCTTCTTTTACAGGTTCCCAGCTGTATTGTGTGGCTATTTTATATTTTTGCATCACATTTTGTTCAGTTTTTCATAAAATTGTGTCCAAGCAAGGCAAGTTGCAGTTATGCAGTGTAAGTGTGCAAAGTATCCCCCCATCCAAGGTAGACACAAGCACTACATTGGCTTTTCATCTGTCCTTGATTTTGCAGAATGTCCTGGTTATCTGTCATATTTTTATACTGTTTATGTATGCTTCTTCTTATTCAGAAAATGCATGTTGTTGCAGTGCCTGTTGCTCTTTGTTTAAGTAGCAATGCTTTAATGACCATCAGGTAAGCTTCTCTGAGACTGTAAGATGCAAGTAAGCTTTAATAAGCAAACTGTTAAAGAATTACCAACTTTGAAAGCCTTTTTTTTGCCATGCAGTGAATATTTCCATAACTAGATAGTGTAAAAGCCTTAGGTATTGAAATGCATATGACAGTATTTGTAATAAAGCGCAAGATTACAGTATTTTAGGAAGCTAATTACATTTTTGAAGACTTGCAGTCATCTTTACAGGCTTTACCCATAAACTAAACAGAATGCCAATCTATTATGTGAGGTCCATAACCTGTGCAGTAATGCTTTAAACAATTTATCTTGAGCTTGTTTCTTGTTTGCTGTTCATTTTTTACTTTGATCATGTTTTCCCCAAAAACAATTAGATAGTTGTTGTAAGGCAGTATGTATTTTTTGTATAAGAGACATTTCTACAACTGGAGGTATCACAGAGACTTGCTACTTTCAGCATGTTACTTGGTACTTTTATAAAGCTGAATATAAATTATAATTAGAACTACAGTGCCAGGAGAAGTGGTTTGTGTTGAGTGCTGCTTGTTATTTAATACTTGATTTTGACTAGTATTCCAGTTTGTTTGTGTCTTTTGGCTTTTCCCGGTTAGGGGTCACCACAGCGGAACTCCGGTCCACTAATGATTGGCAGTAGATTTTTACGTACTGGCTTGCCGGGCCTAACACACAACCTTCAGCGAAGGAATGCCCATTCACGCATGTCGCCACACAGAAGACGCTCTAACTGAGAATCGAACAGGAAACGTCTAACTGTGAGGCGACAACTCTACCACAGCACCACCACCACAGTCTTCTTTGACTAGTATTCCAGTAATGTATTTAAAAAGTAGAAAAACACACACAAGTGTTATCAGGCAAGGTGCTTCTTAAGAAAAAAAGCCAATATCCTATAGTAGACAAAAGAAGCACTCCACGGCTGGCACAGCACGAATAATTTATTAAACAGACAACTGGTTAGCGCTTTCACATTCAGTTACAACGTTTCTTCAGACCTCAAAAGATATAATCCCATCGTGCCTTTATATACTTTTTTTTAAAAACTCATTAATCAATTAACAGTAATGGTAATTAATTATAGTCAATTATAAAGTGCAAATAGTGTATGAAGAGATATAATAAATTTAAGCCTGAACAATATTAATGTTAAAATACTAGCATGGATCCTAACTGTATAAATCATAAACTTTATGACTTATGTAAATAAAGAGTAGAAAATTTTATATGTAAAAATCCCTAGGATAAAGTATATGTCATAATTTAATAGTTAAAAAATATACTTTAAAAACAATGAATAAAAGTTGTACATAATATATTATGAAAATATGAAATAAAACCATCTGTTCACTATCTAATACATATAGAAGGAATGAGACAGAATAAATCACATAAATAATATTGTCTCCATAAGAAATGAAGTGTGTGTTTCTATAGTGCCTAGCCTAGAGTTGGATCACTAGAATTCATCATAACATAAACATTATATTATATTCATCATGTCAACATCATATGTGTATTTGCACAAAAAATAAGAAATAAAAAGTTGAAATTAAAGTTCAGGCTTGGAATACATCAAATCAATGTTTGTATGACTTGGCCATAAGGAATGGTTTCAATGAAACTTTTTCATTGAGGCCATGTCCCTTATGGGCTTGGAGTCTGATGATCCATTTGTTCTCCTTTTCTTCGGTATAATTTTTAATGTTACCTAACCTATCAGTTCTCGTAATTAATTCCAATACCATGAACTTAAATCTATGTGTTGTTCCTTTCATAATAACATGTTTTGCTAAAGCATTATTTTCATTTTCTTTGTTAATAGCGTAAATATGTTCTCTAACTCTTTCTCGTAGGGTTCTATTTGTTTTCCCTATGTAAAATGAGGAACAACTTTGACATTGTGCTATATATACAAGGTCCCTACTTCTGCAATCTGCATATTTATCAAAATTAATTTTCCTCCCATTGTCCGGATGTATAAATTCATTGCCATTCAGCATGAAACTACATTGATTGCAGTTTCTGCAGGCAAAGGTCCCTTTTCTTATTGACTGTGGAATATTGTCATTGTTGTGATCATTTTGTTCATAGCAGAGTATCCTTTTTAGAGATTTCATGTTCTTGTAGGTGATATTGGGCCTATCACCAGCTATTTCCTTGATTCGATCATCTATCATAAGTAACGGCCAATTCTTATTTATTATTTCTTTTATTTGATTATTTTTGTTAGTGTATGGTATAACTAGTCGTGTGTGCATGTTTTTAGTGGTCTCATTCGAACTTCCCTTTGCTCTATTCCCATGCCTATGAAGGTAAGGTTTTCCTTTTCCTTTTCTAGATTCATCACTTTCGATGATAACTTTTTCAACCTTAGTTTTATCATATCCCCTCATTGTGAAGTTCTTCTTTAATATGTTCTGTTGTTCTTTATGTCTTGTTTCATCTGTCACCAGTCTGGAAACCCGTAGTGACTGGTTCTTAACTATGTTGGGGAAGATGTGTGTAGGGTGCATGCTCTCTTTATGTAATACATTATTCCTCCAACATTCCTTCCTGTATAGATCTGTATCGATTCTCATTCCAGTCTTAGTAATTCGTACATCTAGAAAATCAATGTTATTAGTTGATGAAGTATATTCAAAATTCAGAAAATCTGTTGTTCCATTGATGTAAATAACAAATTCATTTAGCATGTCCATGGTATCATCCCAAATGAGAAAAATATCATCAACAAAACGTTTGTAAAATTTTATGTACTCTGAGTATGGATTATTTCTTTGTATATAGGTCTCCTCCCAGTATGCCATCACTAGATTAGCATATGAGTTGGCTACTGGTGTTCCCATTGCTGTTCCTTTTTTCTGTAAATAATAGTTCCCATTGTATGTAAAAACATTATTTTCTAGGATTATTTCTAGTAACATCATGTATCTTATTACTAGATTACTTGGAATGCCCTTTTGGATGAGGAGTAATCTGACATAATCTATCCCTATGCTGTTGGGAATGCATGTGAAAAGGTATGTAACATCTAGTGTTACCAAAATATCTTTCTCAACATTAGTATTGTTGTCAATATATTCTGCATATTCATGTAGAAATTCCTCAGTATCCTTTAATATAGATCTGGTTTCATTTAACATAGGTTTTAACTGTTTCTCTAAATAAATAGAGAGAGGCTCTGTGGCCCACCCCCTCCCTGAGACAATGGGTCTCATGGGTGGATCATGCAAGTTTTTATGTACTTTGGGTAACCCTCTGCAGGTGGGTATCAAAGGTTCTTTGACCAAAAAATACAAGTATAAGTCATTGTCAATTATACCACACAATAACATATCATATAACATTTCTTGTACATTTCTTATTACTTTGTTCAAGGAAGCACCATTTAAGATTTCATATGTACCATTTTCATCTAACAGCTCATTCATTTTTCTAACATACATATCCTTGTCCATTATTACTACTGAACCACCCTTATCTGCTTGTCTAATAACAATGTCATTATTCAGTTGCAATTTTTTCATTGCTTCATTTTCATCTTTGCTTAAATTATAGTATTCTAACTTATCATGTTTAGCATAACTATTCATTAGATCATTCTCACATGATTTTTCAAAAGCTTCTATAATGTGGTTAGATGGTGGTATAAACGTAGATGGTTTCTTATAGACATTATTACTTAAATATGCATTATTGTCATCATTGCCAAAAAAACAATTTAAGATTCAATTTCCTAGTGAACATTTTCAGTTATTCAATGGAAACAACAGGAATAAAACTATCGCAAATGGATGTGTATCTTTACAGGAGGATGTTTTATTTGAACTGGAGGGGGAACATCCTTTTCCTTACCCAATAAAGAACACCGAACGGAGAATTTGGCAGAAACCTATGAATACCAAAAAACGGAAAGGCTCCGAAGAAATACACGAGTTTCAGAAGAAGGTACTCCGCCCGACACAGAAGGACTGACCATTAATATTTCAAGGTATGCCTTAAACAAGACTGAGAGCTCTTTGTTGAATAAAGGCTTATCCTTTATTCCATCCAAACATGCTGATGTCGCTGACATCATAATAGACATGAAAATGTTCACTAGGAAATTGAATCTTAAATTGTTTTTTGGCAATGATGACAATAATGCATATTTAAGTAATAATGTCTATAAGAAACCATCTATGTTTATACCACCATCTAACCACATTATAGAAGCTTTTGAAAAATCATGTGAGAATGATCTAATGAATAGTTATGCTAAACATGATAAGTTAGAATACTATAATTTAAGCAAAGATGAAAATGAAGCAATGAAAAAATTGCAACTGAATAATGACATTGTTATTAGACAAGCAGATAAGGGTGGTTCAGTAGTAATAATGGACAAGGATATGTATGTTAGAAAAATTAATGAGCTGTTAGATGAAAATGGTACATATGAAATCTTAAATGGTGCTTCCTTGAACAAAGTAATAAGAAATGTACAAGAAATGTTATATGATATGTTATTGTGTGGTATAATTGACAATGACTTATACTTGTATTTTTTGGTCAAAGAACCTTTGATACCCACCTACAGAGGGTTACCCAAAGTACATAAAAACTTGCATGATCCACCCATGAGACCCATTGTCTCAGGGAGGGGGTGGGCCACAGAGCCTCTCTCTATTTATTTAGAGAAACAGTTAAAACCTATGTTAAATGAAACCAGATCTATATTAAAGGATACTGAGGAATTTCTACATGAATATGCAGAATATATTGACAACAATACTAATGTTGAGAAAGATATTTTGGTAACACTAGATGTTACATCCCTTTTCACATGCATTCCCAACAGCATAGGGATAGATTATGTCAGATTACTCCTCATCCAAAAGGGCATTCCAAGTAATCTAGTAATAAGATACATGATGTTACTAGAAATAATCCTAGAAAATAATGTTTTTACATACAATGGGAACTATTATTTACAGAAAAAAGGAACAGCAATGGGAACACCAGTAGCCAACTCATATGCTAATCTAGTGATGGCATACTGGGAGGAGACCTATATACAAAGAAATAATCCATACTCAGAGTACATAAAATTTTACAAACGTTTTGTTGATGATATTTTTCTCATTTGGGATGATACCATGGACATGCTAAATGAATTTGTTATTTACATCAATGGAACAACAGATTTTCTGAATTTTGAATATACTTCATCAACTAATAACATTGATTTTCTAGATGTACGAATTACTAAGACTGGAATGAGAATCGATACAGATCTATACAGGAAGGAATGTTGGAGGAATAATGTATTACATAAAGAGAGCATGCACCCTACACACATCTTCCCCAACATAGTTAAGAACCAGTCACTACGGGTTTCCAGACTGGTGACAGATGAAACAAGACATAAAGAACAACAGAACATATTAAAGAAGAACTTCACAATGAGGGGATATGATAAAACTAAGGTTGAAAAAGTTATCATCGAAAGTGATGAATCTAGAAAAGGAAAAGGAAAACCTTACCTTCATAGGCATGGGAATAGAGCAAAGGGAAGTTCGAATGAGACCACTAAAAACATGCACACACGACTAGTTATACCATACACTAACAAAAATAATCAAATAAAAGAAATAATAAATAAGAATTGGCCGTTACTTATGATAGATGATCGAATCAAGGAAATAGCTGGTGATAGGCCCAATATCACCTACAAGAACATGAAATCTCTAAAAAGGATACTCTGCTATGAACAAAATGATCACAACAATGACAATATTCCACAGTCAATAAGAAAAGGGACCTTTGCCTGCAGAAACTGCAATCAATGTAGTTTCATGCTGAATGGCAATGAATTTATACATCCGGACAATGGGAGGAAAATTAATTTTGATAAATATGCAGATTGCAGAAGTAGGGACCTTGTATATATAGCACAATGTCAAAGTTGTTCCTCATTTTACATAGGGAAAACAAATAGAACCCTACGAGAAAGAGTTAGAGAACATATTTACGCTATTAACAAAGAAAATGAAAATATTGCTTTAGCGAAACATGTTATTATGAAAGGAACAACACATAGATTTAAGTTCATGGTATTGGAATTAATTACGAGAACTGATAGGTTAGGTAACATTAAAAATTATACCGAAGAAAAGGAGAACAAATGGATCATCAGACTCCAAGCCCATAAGGGACATGGCCTCAATGAAAAAGTTTCATTGAAACCATTCCTTATGGCCAAGTCATACAAACATTGATTTGATGTATTCCAAGCCTGAACTTTAATTTCAACTTTTTATTTCTTATTTTTTGTGCAAATACACATATGATGTTGACATGATGAATATAATATAATGTTTATGTTATGATGAATTCTAGTGATCCAACTCTAGGCTAGGCACTATAGAAACACACACTTCATTTCTTATGGAGACAATATTATTTATGTGATTTATTCTGTCTCATTCCTTCTATATGTATTAGATAGTGAACAGATGGTTTTATTTCATATTTTCATAATATATTATGTACAACTTTTATTCATTGTTTTTAAAGTATATTTTTTAACTATTAAATTATGACATATACTTTATCCTAGGGATTTTTACATATAAAATTTTCTACTCTTTATTTACATAAGTCATAAAGTTTATGATTTATACAGTTAGGATCCATGCTAGTATTTTAACATTAATATTGTTCAGGCTTAAATTTATTATATCTCTTCATACACTATTTGCACTTTATAATTGACTATAATTAATTACCATTACTGTTAATTGATTAATGAGTTTTTAAAAAAAAGTATATAAAGGCACGATGGGATTATATCTTTTGAGGTCTGAAGAAACGTTGTAACTGAACGTGAAAGCGCTAACCAGTTGTCTGTTTAATAAATTATTCGTGCTGTGCCAGCCGTGGAGTGCTTCTTTTGTCTACTATAGGGTATTTAAAAAGTAATTTATTTTTTCATGCCTTATAACCTTTTTGTTTCCATCTAGATATAAAGTAAGCTGTCATGTAGTCAATGCACTGAAATATTTTTTTCTTCTACAATTCATTTTTTCTTAATTGGACTCTCATAATGATGCTTTTGCACCCAGGGCAGCGTATTTAATTAAAGTCCTAGTTTTTGAGGCTTTTAGCATAGCTCCACCCCTTTATAGTTGTCCGCACCCCTCCCCATTGGCCCCACCCATTCAGCTGTCTCCTGCAGCCCACCCCCCTTTGATTTGAAATTACCAGCCACCACTGGCTGTACCTACAAAATACTTTCTAAAATTAACTTACTAATTGTCAATATTTTTAACACACTGTTTAATGTTTCTTGCCTTTTAAATTCATCTAGCAACCACTTCTATAATGAGGCCACTGGCTTCTACAAAATGTCAAAGTCACAAACAGGTTAATTACCAATAAACTATATTGAGAGATTAAAGAAGTTCAGTTACACAGTGAACTAAACACGATAGATGGACCCATATTTACCAGTCTAGATATACTGCTGTCGCCTTGCTATTGTTTAACTCTATAATTCTTCAAATACCTAACAAGGTATTCATCATAACTCAAAAACAACTAAAATGGGTAATTAAGGAAAATAAGATTACTGAAACAAAAAAGAATATAAGATATGGGAAAATATGGAAGCTCTCACAAATAGATGCTCACAGGTTTTTATACCTTCAGCTTAGACAATGCTGTAATCTGGTTATGAAAGAAGGAAAATGTATTACTTCAGAAGGAAGGAAATAAAAGTGGCTGCAAAGACAAAACAAATTTGGAATCAGCAACATTTAAATTTCTGATCTAATTTATCACAAAAACAAGTCAATAAAAAGTTTCAATCATGTTATAAAAACTTTGTATACACATATTTCATGTATCTTGCTCTCACACCTGTAAATATATACACACACACACACACACACATATATATATATATATATATATATATATATATATATATATATACCTCTCCTAAAACATCAAAGAATACCCCTACAAACTTCAGTGATGCCTTCCAAACTACCATGCCTCAAAATCAGTCAAGAGGATCAGTTCTTGTTCAATCAAACCTACTTTCATTCACATTTTACTTTAACGTCATAACTCCCCAAATGTATGTAAAACATTCTAGAAAAGCTTCAGAAGAAAACAAACAGACACGCATGCACTCACACACACACACACACACACACACACACACACACACACACACACACACACACACACACACAGGCCCTTACTGTATCAATTTCACTCTCCTCTTAATGACAGCTCTGCATATCTTGAAACCAGTAGCATACATGTTTACATTTTTAAGCTGTCATTAACAAGAGCACTCCCTCAACTTCTAATACTAAAACATCTTCTCCAGTCTCGTTAGTGACTTCTGCACAATATTTATAATCTGTTATCTCATTAAAGTATTTGAAATACTCATATACAATAAATATATTTATAACATATAACAGATGCGACTTATATGATCCACAAAATAATTTTGAAATGGTCATGTTATAATGACAATTATTTACCAAGGAATAGAATTCAGATGTTTATGCAAAACTGTCTGGTTAACAGGAGGTATTTTTTATTGGAAAAAATATTTCAGAGTGTCGGCTAGTCTCTTCCAGATAAATATAACCTTAAATTTGGACACAGTAGAGTTATCTGTTAATATAACTGCCTTAATCAAAGAACTGTCCACATCCACGGTAAAGACCTATAGAATTGTCTGGAAGCTTTACCTATGGTGTCTCCCAGGGATAAGTGTTTTGTTGAATCTATATCCCACAGCATATTAACTCTTCATGGCTATAAATGCATCAAAGTATAGAGGAAAATCTATAGTCATACTTATCTGTACTCTGTTACTGGATCAGCAAACTGAATTTAAACCTGAATTAAATATCTATTCTACTTGGTACTACTTAAAAACTAAACCTTGCCTTCCATGACCATCACTTAACAAAATGAACAGTAAAATTAATCAGGTAATAGAATATTACTTTTGGACAATTACTTTTGGTTCCACCACTGCCCATCTATCTATATCCACAACAAATTCTATTATTCTATTCAAACAAGGCAAGCATCTCATGGCTTTCTGTACAGTCTCAATCCATTTAAACATCTAATTTCTTTGACCACTTACTTCACTGTCTTATTTTCTTGATTGCAATATATTTTCCCATTTACCGCTATAAGTTCCAATCAAAACACCATGCAACCATTAATACCACATGTAGTTTAATGGCACTGTGCTCTAGAACAGAAGACAACTTCACAACAAAATGCTCCAAAGAGCTTAGTCATTAATTCATAGGTTAGTACTAGGTTAACTGCCCCTGTGAACAATTTTAAGCTTAGACAATTACTCCATGTGAGAGTCAAACCATGCTCCTTGTGTCTGTAAGGTAAACACTTTAACCATTATGCCAACCTTAGTGATTTATTTGCACAACTTGAACATGCTAATTACTTTCAAGTCTCGTCCACCTGTAAAATCCTACAAAACACCCAAATACTGCCAAATTCCAGAAACAAACTAAGGGAAATATCTCCATTCCACTTAAGTGGCAACAATGAAGGAAATGATACCTTTATACTTTATAGATCCAGTTTTATAAGGGCCTTGGACAAAAGAAGCTTTTTTTTTCCATACTTCTACTAGCCGTCTGGAACCATCTTCTCTGAGATGTCTGTAAACTCTTAAACATCCAAGACTTTTGAGAAGAACACTACATCCATCTTCAAGACTCTTATGCTGTACCTGTTTTATGGGTGCAACATAACAGCCATTGTATCACTGCTAAATCAATACTGTAGACTCCTTACTTAGGTTTTTACCCTTGTAAGATTGCTGTGATGACTGAGTATTTCTATTCAAAAAGTTCTGCAACATAGAATTACTCTTTCATACTTTTTCTCATTAAATTAAAACTCTTGGATTACAGTACAGTAGAGAGTATTACCAAGGAGAAACTTTAATCCTCCCATCTTATTGCATTTACCACTTCCTTACAATCCATTCTGTTTGCAAGTCTTTAATTTTTGCATATGATGCAAACATACTTTACACAGCATGTAGCATGTCCTTGTTTTTATCCTATTTTTTCTGTATGTAATTGTTATTATAATTCTTAGGTATTTTGTCTGTATTACTACCATATTTCACAATGGAAAAGAAAACCTGAATGTATTAATTTATTTTTCTGTATCATTTATCTTTCTGCTGTGGTTTTGGCTGGAATGGATCAGTTAAAAATCCCATTTATCTGGTTAACAGCTTATACATAAATAACTAAACAAACAGTGAATATTTATACTCTGAACTCTAATTCTGCCTGTTCTATAATATCTAATAGTAATACTAGGCAGACCACTGGATTCAGGATGAGAACAATTACTATTTGCATGTGAGGCAACTAAAGATCAATTCGTTCAGTTCTGTTAAACAGCAAAGTTCAGTAAATGGGCTTGCAGGCACATTTACAGCACATATTTAGAGAAGTCTTGACTAATTACAACTGACTGAAAAACTAGGCTCTTCTCAACAGCCTTAATTATTGTTATAGTAATACTGTGATACAAGGTATAAAACATAGGACTCCTGTGATCTTATATTTTGCAGATATAGAAACAGTTAATTGACATTCTAATTAGGTAATAATTTGGAACTATAATGTGTGACTAGAAAACAGTTAATGTTAAAGTAAACAAAATAAAGTTTGTAGATGTTCAAGAAATAAATATAACAACGTACAAATAAATTATTTTTAAATTAAAATATTCAAGTAAGTATTTTATGTATAGGTTGCCAAAAAATCAGTTATAATAAAATTATACAATAAATGGCCATTAATATTCAAAAGCATTTAAGCTGATTGGAGATGCAATCAATATGTTCATTGTAAATCAAGCATATCCCAATGGAAAGTCTGGCTACTCAAGTCTTCTTCAGTGCCTGGCTTCTTATTAGAATATGTTAGTTTAGTTCAGCAAAAAAATTGTTTCTGTGGGGCTAATCAAAAAGATGCAGGATATCAGAAGTATTCTACATAAGTCAAACTTATGATTACCAGAAATACAATTGATCCTACTGCCAGTAATAATACATACAAACTGCCGAGACCATTACAAAACATCCCCATTTTCCTTATACATTTGCACTATCCAACACAAAAGTTTCGATTTTCTGGGAAATCGATATTGATTTTTGTCAAATAATGAGGCTAGACATTAGAGTTTTATACTTTTACTAGTTCAAAAATTGCACCTCGATGCCAAAACCTGTTCTGCTATTACATTATTAAATAAATACTAGCAGGCCATTCTGCTTTTTGTCTGTCTTTTTTTTTTTTGCATTATCAGAAAGCAGCCCACATCTAAGTAGGTAATATTTCTTAAGTAGAAGAAAAACATAACTAAAAAAGATAGCATCATGCAATCTGATCCCTTTTCCCCATCATCTCTTGCACTGCACTGATGTGCCGTACAAGCATAAGGTCATCAGTATGCACGTGTAGTACATCAGTATGCAGAATAGGAAGTGCAAGAGCACTAAATAAAGTGCAATTTACAATACGATTAGTTAAGAAATGTAAGCAATTCTTTCTTAAATAATGTCATTGTAGTAACAATATTCCACTCCAGGGTGTGGCTATCCAGGATTTACTCATGTGTGGCTTTATTTGATCATTTTGGCTTCGTACTTCTGATCAAACTACAATGAATATGGGTAAATCTTGTGAAACCCACACCCAGTTGTGGATTATTTCTTAAATCACACACACACACACACACACACATACACACACACACACACACACACACACACACACACACACACACACACACACACACACACACACACACACACACATACACACACACACACACATACACACACACACAGATACAATTTTAAGGCAAAAATGTTTAATGAAAAGAATAAGAAGTTCTGAATATTCCAGATAATATCCTAGGATGCCTTCTAAATAGCATAAAACATGACCTATCAGGGCCTCCGAAATTACTATTTAACTGTAGCCTCCAAACAGGCTTCATGCCTCATGAATGGAGAAAGGCAACCATCATCCCTCTGCACAAAGATGGGACACCTACAGACCCTGGAAAATACAGACCTATAAGACTCACTAGTCTTATATGTAAAACCATGGAAAGATTTATCATGGAGATGATCACTAGAGATATAGTAAACCTCCAGACACTGGACCCATCCCAGTTTGGTTTTGTCAAGGGCAGATCATGCCTACTCAACCTGGTGGACTTCTCTGAGAAGGTCACCAATGCAATGGATGAGGGCAAAATCATTCACACTGCCTACCTTGACCTGGCCAAGGCATTTGACACAATACCCAACTTGGGCATTGTTGACAAATTCAAGAGGTTAGGTACAAATCTGCATGTCACTCGGTGGATAGCCAACTGGCTCACAGACAGGACCCAAGAATTTAGAACTGGGGAGTCCACCTTTACAAAGAGGTCAGTCACAAGTGGAGTCTCTCAGGGATCAGTCCTTGGACTGCTCCTTTTTGACATTTACTTCTCAGAAGTCAAGGCAAATGCCAGTGGTCCCTGGCTGACTAAATCTGCAGATGATTGCAAATTAGGTGCTGTCATTGACTATCACACTGACACAAATGTTCTACAGGAGGGGCTGACACAGACAAACAACTGGTGTCAGAACCATGGACTAAAACTAAATGCCAAGAAATGCCTAATAGTATCTTTTGGGAAGTCATCCATCCCTGTTAACTGTCGTATTGACAACACACCCCTTAGAGTTGTCCCAGTAGTCAGGGACTTAGGGACACACATAGATAGTAATCTAGTCTTTGATCATCACGTGTCTGTGGTGGTGAGGAAATAATTTTATGTTGCGCAACTTATAAGCAAAGGTATGTCATCTATGTCCAAGGAAATCATTGTTCCACTGCATTCGGCATTCCTTAGACATATCATTGAGTGCAATGCCCCCTTTGGTATGTACCTAACCGGGCATATCCAACAATTGGAGCGTCCACAGATGTTTCTCATTAAAAGAATACAGAGCATGAGTAAAATGTCCTATACAGACCACCTCAAGGCCCTATCCCTGTATTCTGTCTCCTACAGACTTTTGAGGGATCATCTATGCCTGGCATACAGAACATTGTCAGACCCCACTCTGATGGATCTCCTGCATATCCACAAAATAAACAGCACCAGAATTACCCATTCTAAAGACTTAAAACTTGCCTGTGATATAAATAGGACCTGCTGGAGAGCTAGGTATGTATGCCAGAGACTACCCCGTCTATGGAACAGACTCCCCATTCATGTGAAGCAGAGTTCCTCCCTAACCCAATTCAAGTGCAACTTGGAAAATTGTGTGGGAAACCTGAAATTCATCCCTGTTTTGGCACCTATGTCTCTAATGGACACAGGTAACCTGTAAATGGTTCATCTCCCAGGCCCATGCTTACACTTATCAAGGGTATCAGAACTTGTCAGAGATTTGGGATTCATGGCTAGGCTTAAAAAGGCCTTTGTGGTCGTTAGTCGAGTAAACACCTATGAACCTATGAAGTGTGGATTTATTGATATATATTTATTATTTGGGGAACTTTTTCAGACTTAGCCCAAGATCATGGCCTCAGTAAGTTATTTATCCAGTTGAGATAATAAAGGAAACAGAGTAAAAAGATGATCAAATGAGTCAGTGAAGTACATAAAATATGCAAGTTTAAGATGCTGTGACTGAATATGAAATTAAAAACAACTCAACTGTTTGTTACATCTAGCAAAGGTAAGGAAAAACAATTGTTCAATTACAAATGCATAAATGTGCAAGGAAAGCACTGGCTGATTTGTAAAGTATTTATATGGGCCACTTTCTAATTTTAAGCATCAATTACCTGTTAAAGAAGATTATTCAATGTTTTAAGTGACAAAGATAATACTTTCCATATCTTTTCATGAAACATTTCCAACTGTAAGTAAAATATTTGCTATGTTTGGAATACAAGAGACAATAACAAGTGACAGTGACCCAGCCATCAATGAAAAGAGTACATCAGTAACAAGGACTTATGCACAAATAGGTTGTCCCACTTTGGGCACAAGCCAGTAGACTAGTTAACACTTCATGCATAATGTAATCAAAGTTAAAGGAGCTGCCAAGGCTTAAAAGATTCTCAGAGCTCTTAGAAGGGTAGGTGAAGGCAGTAGCTGTTTCAAGCACAAATTGTTGAGGGCATGATTGGCTTTGCAGAAGAAGTGCTGATTGATGCCTGCAAGCAGTTCCTACAATCAGTTAAGTAGCTGCAGCTGCAATCATTGAAACCTAAATAACAGCCATGACTTTCAAGTCTACAAGATGTATGATTCACAATACTGCTTGCAGATATGCAAATCAAAGGTCAGTTGACAAATCTTGAGTGACAATCATGGCCATGTGTGTGTGTCTGTGTGTGTGTGTGTGTGTGTGTGTGTGTGTGTGTGTGTGTGTGTGTGTGTGTGTGAGTGTATGTGTCAGGTTTAAGAAAGAGCTGTTTATATATATATATATATATATATATATATGTGTGTGTGTGTGTGTGTGTGTGTGTGTGTGTGTGTGTGTGTGTGTGTGTGGATTCACTTTATAAGCTCGAAATTCTGAAATCTTGAATTTCAGAATCTCGAGCCCATAAAGTGGAAAATCCAAAAAGCCGAAACCACAAAACTGCCACAAAACTGTAAAATGCAAACTCCCAACACTTTCAAACACTAATACAACAAACATGCACACAACTAAACAAGCGCAAACACCTACCCTTATGATATGCAGGGGGGTAAGCCCCATGCACCACCCATGTGGGGGCCTGCGCACCCCACATCCCCCCTACTTAAATATTCTAACTCCAAGGTCACACTACATACACACACACACATGAAACACCACCACACAAGCTACATTGCTCTTCCACTCACACATCACAGTAACAACACCCACTAACACACACTACAGCCCCTGCCCAACACCCTTAAACATAAACACTTACCTGAATCCATGTACACAGCGCAACACTAGAACCACTAATTCAAAATCTCGGGTATTCGAGATTTTGAATTTCGCGCTTCTGGGGTTGCGATCTTCCGATCCTTCCACTTTATGAGCTTGAGATTCTGAAATTCGACATTTCAGTATTTCAAGCTTATAAAGTGCTCCCATATATAGGTTCATAGGTTCATAGGTTCATAGGTTAATACTATGCTATCTGCCCTGGGACAGGCTTGAGGACTGCAGAGTTGTACAGGTAAGAGAAAGAGAACAGACAGAGACAAATATATAAAATGGGAGGATATTCTGATGCAAGAAAGAAAATCAAAGGGCACTTTTTTTCTGTATTAAGAGATGATGAAAGAAATAACATTTGCATGTCTGTTATTTCAAGTCCACAGCTAAACTTGGCAATCACCAAAGTAGTGCTCCCTCAAAAAAAGGTACCCTAAAGTTGGGGGCTAAAAAAATGTCCTCAGTCCAGTAAGTATCACATACTCAAGTTACAAATATACTAATTTAAGCATCAATTATATCAACCACAACTGCTTAAATGCTGGTGCTACTGCACTTGCAACCAGCAATTATTCTGCTGTGCCATTCACATCACCTTTGCTCTGCAGTAACTATGTCACTGCTTTATTTTAGTTAAAAACCCTAGTAAATCAGTGAAAAAAGGATTAGTGACTTTTGTGATGAATGGGAATCAAACTATCATCTACAACTGTTCTGTTATGAAGCAGTGAAATAACACAGTTGATGATTGACAAACTTAATTATGATTGTGACCTTATTCTTGATATTGTTCAAGTGACACCTCCAATTTAGGACTATGTGGCAATTACATTTTAGGTCTAAAAGTTTACAAACCTGTAAATAGGCATTACCTAAGACAAAATTACTTCATCTTATACCTAATATAAAATTGCTTATAATAGTTGTGCATTGATCAAAGTACGTACACAGAGTAGGGGGATTCAATAAAGCATAACAGTCATTTTTCACTGTGTGCACGTCATCCCCGCAGAGAGTTTTAGATTCAGTAGGCACCGTGTAGAGGCACACACACCCATGCAACCCAGGTAAACACAGTGGGATGCTAATTACAGCATAAGTAGTTTAATTGCATGCTTATCAGCCAATCCAACACACTGGAGCTATTCAACAAGCTATAAAGCATCTGGGTAGACTCCATTCTGGTTTTTCCTGTGAATTCCTAAACTTTTGGAATGCAGCCATGGAAAGTAGTCTAAATGGACAGAATGTTAGGAACTGCTGCTGCTTTAATTCGTTTGTATGTGCTACAGGCTGAAGCCAATGCTGTTGTTGCTGTTTTCAGGCCCTATTTAATGTTTCACAAACTACATGATGTGGAAATTGTAGACTGCTACAGGGTGGACAGGGACATACTACAGGAACTACCTCTGCTGTCCTCAACTCTAAGTCAAAGCCAACTGATGGGAACCCATCCCAGTGGAGACTAATGTATATGTAGCCCTTAGAATCATAGCTACAGGTACCTTAAAGAGACCAACAGTGAATCTGCGCAAAGCTGATGTACCTAAATTCTCCTAGCTGAATAGGATACTACTACCATCTGATATTCCAAACTGATAAATATACTTTTTTGCAATTCAAATTGCACTCTGCTATATTTCTATATTTGCTTTATTGTCTCTGTCCTGTTATCTGCACTGTTTCTCAGGGTAGCCCAGAAGCTAGTTTCAGGTGGGGGGGGTTGTTGAGCCAGCCCATCTTAGGCGTTAGTCATCCATTGCCTGAGGTAAAATTTCTGTGTTGCACTTTCAGTGCAGACCTCACTTCTATGAATTTGTGCAGAGCTGATATAGCTAAATTCTCCTGGCTGAGCTGAATGCTATTACCATCTGATAATCCAAACTGATAGGTATACTTTTTTGCAACTTGAATTGCACTGTGCTGTATTTATATATTTGTTTTATTGTCTGTATCTTGTTGTCTGCACTGTTTGTTTTTCCTGCCCTCCCTCTCTCCCAAGTCTTGCTGTAGTCTTAAACTTGGTGGCTTTGGAACTGCCCACTCCTGCTGTAAATCTGACTTTGGTCACTGCTCTCAGTCCAATCTCATTTGATCACTCAATGTAATGTAGTGGGATCATTTGGGTAGGATTACCCCCTTGCTTCTTTGACTTTGAACACTCCACCCTGCCCTAAGTAGAGAGAGATCATTTGGGAAAGCCATCCCCCTTAGTTTCCTAATCATGAACTATCTTCTGTTTCCTCCCTCTCCACCTACAAAACAAACTTCAGCTGCTTTTACTGTAATTGTGTTCTTCATACTTTATTACATATTTTTTGCTGTGTGCTCTTAAGTGTTCAAGTGCTTTTATTCTGGTGCATTGATTAAAGTCCAAAAAGCAGGAAATGTAACCAAACCAAGTAACAAAAATCCAGACCAAGAAGCAGAACAGCCAACGAGTGATTAGTAGAAGTCAAATCCTTTATTTCAGACAAACAGTGACACCAGTAACACAAGCGCTTTCGCTCAGAAAATTCTGAGCTTTTTGATAAAGGATTCGACTTCTACTAATCACTCGTTGGCTGTTCTGCTTCTTGGTCTGGATTTTTGTTAAAAAAGAAACACCAAACGAAAATTGCAGCCAACTGGAAAAAATCTTTTACTTCTTTACTAGATTCTGGTACCTCGGCCTTCGCCTTCAATGGAATGAGTTATTTCATACAAAACCAGTCATTAAATACACCAGTAAATTACATAATTAAACAATTAATTAAATTGAATAATTTTTGTTAAAGAACTTTTTCATTTATCATAAACCAATATTATATTTCTATATAAACATAAATATTATAACTTACAATATTTGATTTCATATTTAAATTTCTAAATTCATCCCATTTGGATACAGGGTTTTATAATTTACTATAAAATTTGATCAATAATGCACTGGCTTGCCACATTATCCAGAACAAGGATCATACTTTCAATTTTGCTGTTTTGAAGCAAATTAAGGTACAACCCAACTCAGGTCCATGGCAAATATTGTTAGAAAAAGAAGAATTGCTATGGCAACTGAGGACGGCTGCTCATACATATCCAGGTCTAAATGAAGCGATCTCGCTTACCTGTATATTAAAACTCTTAACCCTTAGGAGATAAGGCATTACCCTGTAGATCTTAGGTGAAGTATAAAGTGTATAATTATTTTTAGAGTGGCCTATTTCAAGGCACAACAGTGTAACGTAACACAATGTTATTTAGTTTTACACCTTCAAATATACTTTCTCGTATTCACACTATAGTTCCTAGTAGGTTTGTGACAGTATGGAGAACACGTTCACAGTGGTTAACGTGTTCATGATTTTCAGAATTATTTTCGACAAGTTTTTGATTTTTAACATCATTACAGTTTTGAAAAATGATTATAAACTTGTCTTCAAGGCTGCTTGCATGGGACCTTAGTAATGGTCAATAACAAACATTTAATTTTAATGTGATTTGATTGTTTAAATAAAATAAAATATAATTTACATGGACTTAAACACATCACAGTTATATGCACATACACAGTAACACAGATTTATTTATTTATGCATTAAAATACTTAGTAGCGTTTAACAGTGGGTAGTTTAAATCACAGACAAAAGCGCTGCATGTGAAACAAGGTAGAAGCGCTTTAAGCATGGTTTTGTCAACCAAACGATAACCGATTGGGAAGTATCGTTATAACAATAACACACATAGTTTGTAATATTATTTTATTTTTATGAGTTGTTTATAGTTACATTTTTAAACGTTCATTGGGTAGTCTAAACATATGCATTGACAACAGGTAAACAAGAGAGTTGTGGGTTTTATGTAAGTATGGTTTTAACAGTTTGTTTTTAAATAACAAAGATGGGGCAATAGAGCAAGCTGACTTTTTAAACATTTTGTTTTTAAGTAATTTAAAAGACTAGCATGGTATTAAATTTAATGAAAATGGTGGCTTGCTAATTGATTGATTGGCACCCTATTTAATGGGGAAGCTGTAACAAATGGATGTTTCATTTTCATTTTTGTCTGAGGAAGGAGAGATACGATTCTTTCCGAAAGTGCTTGTTTATAATAAAAGTTCTAACGCTACAATTCTGAACCATTGTTGCTTTAAATTAACCTAACATCGCATCTTGTTAGCGAGTGAATTGCAGTTGTATTGCATGCTTGCTGGATACGTTATCCCTTGGTTTTTCTGTTTTTATAAAATTTGATTCCATTCTTAATAGTTTTTCATGAAAATTGATGTTTGCCCCCCCACCCCCCTCAGGTTTAGCCAAAATACTGAAAATTAAATCTGTACATCCACCATCATGATATTGATGAAAATGATTAGCCACTGGACTATCCAATCTACTATTCCTAATATCTCCCAAGTGGTCCATAATCCTCAATTTTACTTTTCTTTTGGTTTGTCCTATATACCATTTTTTATTCTCACAATTGCAACCTATAATATAAATTACCTCAAAGGAATTACAATTAAAGTAATCAATGGCATTATACTTAATGCCATTAATTTCATTACCATCCAAATTCACAATATTCTTACAAACTTTACACCGTCCACAGGCATAAGCACCCGCATTTTTGGCTTTGTCCCTCCTGCCTTTATATCTAACCAACTCTTTCAAGTTACTACACCTACTATGGGAAAAAATAATCCTATTGGGTATTATAGTTTTAAGAAAATCATCACCAATAACAATGGGCCACATATTAAGCACCATTCTTTTTAGAATGGGCGAGAAAAGGGAAAACGTATTGACAAAATATATTTTGTCCTCATCATCTGAAATATTATCATTCCTATAAGTTGTTTCCAAAAATCCTTTTTTGCTAAATATTGCTTTTCCACTTCCCTTATTTTTAAAGAAAGAATGTTAATCCATAGAGTCCAAGTTTAATTCCCTTTCCACTTTTTTCCTATGTGACATGATATTATTCCACTGATATCCCCTATTTTTTAGTTTTTCACAAATTATATCAAATTCCTTCTTGATATTCCTAACCTCTGATGTATTTCCAGCAATTCTTTTAAATTCTCCTAATGGTAAAGAGTTGATTAAATCAATACTATGCATACTGGTAGCATGCAAAAAAATTGTTTACTGCTGTTGCCTTGTGAAAGGGTCTATGATGTATCTTTCCATCTTTTTGAAAAAGCTCAGAATTTTCTGAGCGAAAGCACTTGTGTTACTGTTGTCACTGTTTGTCTGAAATAAAGGATTCGACTTCTACTAATCACTCGTTGGCTGTTCTGCTTCTTGGTCTGGATTTTTGTTACCTGGTGCATTGATTACTGCTTGTTAGTAGCCTGATTAAATTTATCTGTTATTCTAAGCATTTTTAGCTTTGGTCTTAGCATTTGTGCTTCAGGCCAGTTAATTTACATTTAAGAAGGTTCTTGTGTTCTACACTCTTGTGGACAAACCCTTATCAAAACCCTCTCTCCATAAGTCTGCTCAAGCATTCAGAAGACTATGTCTGGATAATTCCCATCACTTTCTCCTGGCAGCCTGGTCGACATGGGAATACTGTGATAGTGTAGCAACTGCCTCATGTTTACTGACAACCCTCTTCTGCTTGCACATAATTTGTCCACCTGAGAGAGATACATGTACATCAGTAACCTAGTGTTCATGCTCTCTCATGCCATAGTCAGTAATCCTGACAAAGTGGAGATTACTAGCACAAACACCACACAACTCACATCACACAGCCAAGCACAACATACACACACACACACACACACACACACACACACACACACACACACACACACACACACACACACACACACACACTCACACACACCTATGCAAAGGTCCTCAATAAAAACTTACCTAAACAGCAGAGACTTCCAAAACACACTCATAAACATTCCACACACAACACCAAACACATCACACACATCAGACAACATACCAGTGTCTCACAAACACAGCCCATAAAGCAAAACAATAAACCATCACAGCCACAAGACATGACAATAAACCAAACATGCTAGTCATTGGTGACTAAGTTGTGAGACACACAGATGTCCCCCTCACCAATCTTGACAAGGAGAAGGTCACAGTCAGTTGTCTGTCTGGTGCCAGAATCCACCACATCATGCAAGCACTTAAGTCTCTGCACAGCAAGTACAAGTACGACTGTCATTGTACATGTTTGAGTGAATGACTTGAGACACACATCCCTGGACTATATGAAGAGAGACATGTCTGAACTCTCAGAATATGTGTTCCAGGCAGGTATGACCCTAGCCCGAGGCAGCATCCTACCTTCACCAAGAATGATACCACAATACCAACAAAAAATGTTGACTTAAACAATTGGCTTAGTTTCTGGTATAATTCTAAGGGGATCCAGTATCTGTCTGTTTGGGATGACAGGGTCGACAGGCCTCGATGTTTGCCATAGATGGCCTTCAGCTGTCACCACTGGGTTTCCAGATCCTGGCCAAGGCTCTCACCTCCCCCATTGTGCCTTTTTTAGGCAATGTTCCAAAGACAAAACTTCCAACTTAAAAGATCTGTCAAAAAGCAAATTGAAGGTCATGCTACATAATGCTAGGAGCCTTAACATGAAATTGTACTCACTGGAGGCCCTCCTTGCACTGGCAGATTCTGATGTCTGTGCGGTCACAGAAACTTGGTTCATAGCTGCGAAGAGCACCCCTGCCTTACCAGGCTATACTTCATTCCACAAATTCCAACCCTAAAATGAGGTTGGGAAGCCTAAGGGTGGTGGTGTCTCTGTCTTCATTAAGGACAGGCATGTCTCCAGGCTGGTTTGCCAGCATGATGCACTGGAACTACTCCAGGTACAACGTACAGTTGGCAAGAAACCCATCCAAGTTATAGCTAGCTATAGACTCCCCTCCATGACTCAGGACACTCACTCCTCATACCTGGATCTACTTGACTCCATCAAGGTACCCCCTAACACCCTGATCCTTGGTGATGTCAACTACTCCACCACAGACTGGATGAACTATTCTTCCACTAATGCACTCTCTCAGTGATTCCTCAACGTCATCAGTTTTAATGCAATAGACCAGCTTGTCTCATTCCCCCTCAAGGGGAGATAACATTCTGAACTTGGTTCTTACCAACATGGTTGACTGATGCACCACTCCTATAGTATGTTCTTCCCTGGTGAGATAAGATCACCGGACTGTCTCATTCAAAGTTTCCCTCCCACCCAACCCCCTCAGCCGTAATCAAACTAAAAGACTTCTCAAAAGCTGACTACAGCCTCCTAAGGGCAGGTATCTGTGGCTTCACACCACTGGCCCCCTCAGAGGATGCAGCCAACTATGCTGAACAGTATGCCAATGCAGTATACAAGCATGTGTACAACTACATGGACTCAGCCATACCCAATAGAACTAAAACCTGCTCCTCAAAGAAACACAAATCTGTTTGGTGAACACCTGTAGCGACAGGCTTTACAACGAAAGGAGGAAACTGTTGTCCATGGATAAAAGGGAACAAATTCCAAACTGGAAATACTCCCTCCTTAGCCTCAACAAGCAAATTAGATCACTATTGAAAACCTACAAGGCCAATTATGAATTGAAGCTAGCCTCCATAACAAAGGGAAACCATAAAGTCTCCTTCAGTTATGTCAGGAACCTCCATGGCAAAGTCCAGGTTTGTTCTGAATTAATACTTAAAAATATCATTTATACTGATCTTGTTGACTTAGCCAACCTGCTAGCAGATAGGTTCAGTGCAAACTTTACCCACCATCCCTCACAAAGGCCCTTTCGACATCCCTGATACTTGTCCTGCACCTCACATCTATGTTGATCAAGTGTTACAGGCCCTATCCAAGGCAAAGAACACAGCTTCCATGGGACCTGATAGTATCCCAGAATGTATTCTGCACCATTTTCAGCAAGAACTGGCTTCTCCATTGAGCACTCTATTCAATCACAGCATAAGTGTTGCTTCATTCCAGCAGAGTGGAGAACTGCCATTGTCATACCCTTGCACAAAGGTGGTGCCATTACTGACCCTGGAAACTATCATCCCATTAGCTTGACAAGTCTGCTCTGTAAAGCCATGGAATGTATTATTATGGATCTCATAAACAAGGAAATAGGCAATATCCAATCTCTTGATCCCACCCAGTTCAGATTTGTCAAGGGCAGATCTTGCCTGTTGAACCTAGTTGAATTCTTTGAGACTGTCACCAAGGCCCTGGATGAGGTGAAAATAAGTGCATACAGCTTACCTTGACTTGGCCAATGCCTTTGACACAATCCCCCACTCAGGCATCATCAAAAAGCTAACACAACTTGGCGTACATCCCTATCTCATCAGGTGGGTGGCCAACTGGCTCATGGACAAGACCCTCAAATTCAAAATAGGCACCTCCACCTCCGCTAGCAGACCTGTCACTAGTGGAGTTCCCCAGGGATCTGTCCTTGGACCCTTACTGTTTAGCATCTATTTCTCAGAGGTCCAGGCAAAGACAAAAGGCCTGTGGCTGACCAAGTTTGTGGATGACTGTAAGTTGGGTGCTATCATTGACTCCTCAAATGAAGTTAACATACTGCAAGAGGGTCTTACAGCAATTAATGACTTGTGCCAAAGTCATGACCTTAAGCTAAATGCAAAAAAATGTGTCATCATACCATTCTTTCAAAACATGGCCCCTATTGATTACCACATCAATGGCACCCCCCTAAGTACACAACCTGTGGTGAGAGACCTGGACACTCAGTTTGAAAACAACCTCACATTCGACCATCATGTAGCAACAGTGGTCAGAAAAGCCTTTTACTTGGTTCATCTCATAAGTAAAAGGATTGCATCCAGAAAAATGGAGGCTATTACCTCTTTATACTCCTCCCTCATTAGAGCAATAATTGAGTATTGGGATGCACCTCTCCAAACATTTGCACCAACTGGAAAGGCCACTGAAATACCTCACAAAGAGAATCTATTGCTCCAACACCTGTCCTATGCAGACAGGCTCAAATCACTATCACTCTACTCGGTATCATACAGATTGCTCAGGGGTGATCTGTGTCTCACCTACAAGGCAATCTTGGACCCTGCCCTACTAGAAATGCTCCATATCCATAAGTCTAACTCGTCACACATCTAATATGCGACATCAACAAAACCAGCTGGAGAGACAGGTTTGTCTCCTAGAGTCTGTCCCATCTCTGGAAAAGACTTCCCCATACATGTCAAACAGAGCACCTTGCTGACCCTCTTCAAGCGCAACATTGATGAGTGGATGGGAAACCACAAATTTGCTCCAGGAGTTCCACCTGTGTCCCTCACTGACAGGGGTGACAGGTGCTGACAGAGGTTTATTTTTGGAGATAATCTCTTGGCTAACCTTGGAAGGGTCCCAGGGCCATTAGCCTAGTAACCTCCTATGATCTTATGATTCTATGAACAAGGGACATACTGCGGGTGTCACAGGTATCAGCATGAAGGATTCCCCTCCATTTCCTAAATTCTACGCACCAGCGTGCCATTGATCACATGTAGTTTCTTCATAGTTCTGAGGAGAGGGCCAGAAATATGCAGGAGTTCTATTGTGTGGCAAACTACCCTGAAGTACTGGGTGCCATAGAAGCACACATATAGAAAAGAAGGCACCATCCAGGGAACAGGCTAGACTCTACATAAACAAAAAGGGTTACCACCCCATGAACTGCCAACTTGTATGTAATGCCAAGTGAATAATCTTGAACGTGTATGCTGGCATCCCTGGCAGTTACCACAACTCACATATCTGGCACACTTCCCAACTGTACCAGATGTTTGCTAGGGGGATATCTCACATGTCTTTTACTAGGGGATGCAGGCTATACACTGGAAACAGATTGACGACACAGATCATAGGCGCACACCCACCCACTGAAGAATGCCATAATGAGGCACACTCTCAAATTAGAAATATCATAGAGAGTGTATTTGGTCTGCTGCAGTCATGGTTCTGGTGCTTAAATACATATGGGGGAGCCCTGCAGTGCAATCCATGGCCATGTACAGAAATATTCACAGTATGTGCCATGCTGTTTCAATGAATGTGAGTTTCAAGGGAAGACAAGTTTTAATGCCAAGTCTATTTTCATTGTGAGACATGTATTTAAAAGTATTAGATATGGCAGCAATGTATTTAAATGTATTAGACACACCTGTATTTGAACACAGTACCATCTGGCCCCAACAAGGAATGTACATATCAATGCATTAACATGTGCTGCCACAGAGTCAGTTAAGCAGCAAATGTATTTTATAGACTCAGTAGTAACTGTCATACTTTAACAATGCAGCTCGCATTTGCTCACAGCTTACCTATGCGCAAACCTGTGTATTTCGCATGCATATACACTTTGATAAAGAAAGTGCAAACCTGCTGCTCACTGTGGTATGAAAATGTATGTATTATGCTGTATTAGTGCTGTTTACTGTCCATTCTCTGTGTATAGCACGAAATTACATGTGTAAACCTTTCAAACTGAGGGCCTTTTCTAACAATATACTATAAGAGTAAGTGTTATCATGGTCCAGATGCTCCTGTTACTAATAAAATAAATAAATGATCCAAAAGAGAAGCACAGGAGCAAACAAAGGCTGACACAAAAATCATCATAAATCCAGCGGTCACTGAGGCTTATTCAAGCAGCAGAAATAAATGCTAATTCAAACAATGACTGAGTCCGTGCCAAAGACAAGTAAAATCCAAGCTGTTTTATTGGTAAGCGCTTTCACCCTGTAAGGGCTTTGTCAAACCATAAGAAACAAACACTGAATAAAATTAGGTCACATTTTATAAGGAAATAGGGCTGACATCACTTCCTGTTCCTGATTAAAACTTTTCAGTATGCAAAAATAATGCATGTCAATAAAAAATGTATACAGAAAACTATATATATAAACAATATATATATATATATATATATATATATATATATATATATATATATAAAACATAGTCCTGAGGAAACAGCTTCAGCAGGATCAGCAAGGAGAAGAGGCACACATCTCACCAAGGTCACCACAGTCACAGGTAGATGAGGAGTGGGGGAAGCATCAGCTGCTGTGAGTATAGGCAGACATAGGCATGCTGAGTATGCACTTGCATTGGCTAAGAGACAATGTATATTACACTCTGTCACCACCTAGGGTCCCAAAACCTTCCTCCTAGTCACAATACATATAGTAACATTGAAGCCAGGCAACTCACACAACCTTTACCACCCCATGTATGGGCTGCATACTGTTTGCATCAGATAGAGTCATCCCTGAACTAAAACTGTGGCAACTGCTGCATTTAAAAGGTAAGTCCTGAACCAGGAGTATATTGTTTAATAACAAGAATGTGTGGCATATCCCTATATTTCATTACTTGGTCCAGTAAACAAGTAAAAGGTGGGATATTCCTACAGAAATTAGCTTAACATGTGACAGCGGAGACTTATTTGACTTATATGTGTCTATTATTAAGTAGTAGTCCTCAGGCATCAAAGATTCACTCAGTCATACCTCTCAAAAGTACTGACAATCACTGCATGCCCTTAGTATAGCACCATATGTTTGTACTGTAAAATCATTAAAAAAATAAATTAAAAAGTAATGAGACACATTGCAGTTTCTGACTTAACAACCCTGACAAGATCATTTGCTATAAGGTTGGGAAATGTTGATGCTATCAACTGTCTAACTTTCCAAGGCCAATATATGCCAAACTACAATTAACATTAACAATTCAGCACCACAAATGCAGATATACTAATCACTTATCTTTTCTATCTTTTTTCTTTTCTTTTTTTTTTTTTTGGGGGGGGGGGGCACTGTAGGCATGATGTACCACATAGCACAAAACACAGGAACTAGAGAAAAATGAATGTCAGGTTTGGCTCTGCTTATCTTGTTTGCACAAAGTGTGGCACTGTGCAAACTGTATAACTGGCTATACAGGACCCAGAAAAGCAAAAACAGAAACCAGATGCATTCAATTACTGCTATCTGGCATCCCGCAAACTGGTTAAGTGATGTTGCATGGCTGTTAACAGCGAGACCTTAAGAATGATTAGTAAACAGAGAACATCATATAACTAGTCCTGTGGCAGCAAAAGTAAGTGGAGTGTTGGAGCACAGATGGTCCTGGGTTCTAGTACAGGGTGAATAACCTTTGTTTTACTGTTGTGACTATCTTCTTGTGGCAACAGGTGTTAAGTGTAGGACTGCATGCTAATGCAAAACCTATTATTCTATCAACGTTCTAAGTCTGTAGGAGCAATATTTAAAATTTGTCCCTATTTGCCCCCCCCCATTATTTTAGGCTTTGTCCAGATTTTTTTGCTCTATGACGTTGAGAAGTATGCATGCACATGGTCCTTTGTTCAAATGCAAGACACTCCGTATACCTTTCTTGTTGTTCCACTTCTCATTATAGTCACTCTCACTTATGATACTTGACATAGTGGAGTTAATATTAATTATATGTATGAGGGCTGAGACACTAGTATTGTGTCAGTTCTTTATGTATATATTTATGAATTATCACATTTATTATAACATGTTTGAGTGGGTGGCCACATTGGTACAGCGGTTAGTGTTGCCACCTCACAGCAAGAGGTTCTCTGGTTCGATCCTTGGCTGGGGTGCCTTCTGTGGGGAGTCTGCATGTCCTCCCTGTGGTCACGTGGGTTTCCTCCAGTTTCCTCCCACATCCCAAAAGACATGCTGTAGGTGGATTGGACACACCAAATTGGCCATAGGCATGAGTGCATGCGTGTGTGTGCCTTCTGTGGAAGGTTGGGTGCCGGGCTGGCAACTTGACACTGTAAAACTCCACTGCCAATCATGAGCAGACAGTGATCTGCTGTGGCAACCCCTAACCGGGAAAAACCAGAAGAAGATCATAACATGTTTGAGTGTGGGTATTACAATCCTGTAAGTATATGTCTACTATCTGGACTTGTATGGCCTTCACATTTGCTTAACACCCAGCCTGTACATCAAATAACCTTGAAATTGCAACTGCAATTATGTAATGACTCACTGTTTGCTACTGTTGCTCTCTGCTTACCATCACACATCGCATTTGTGCAATGGTAAGTGGAGCACAACATTTTCAAACAGTGCGCACACTCCTAGTAAATGCAATGACTGGAACTGGTGGGAAAGGATCAATCTCCATTGCTCTAGATCCATGGCAGACATGGCAGGTGTTTGTGGGGAAGGTGCCAGATTTAGAGCACAGAGATGGGATATCCAGGAGTCCAAGATTTTTATTGGACTCCTAGTTAAGAACCACAGTGCCAGGTTTCTGGAGGGAGATTATTCTGGCCCCCAGTATAAGTTGAAAGCTTGGGATAGTTTAGTCTGGGCTGTAACCAATGCTACCTGTATCCCATGCAATGGTGACCAATGTAGGCACCACTATAATGACCTACAGAGGAGGAAGAGGGATATCCTTGACCATTGGATCAGGGAATTTAGGATTGTGGACATGCCATATCTGTGTAAGTATCAACTACAGAGACTATTTGTAAAACTTAAAAGCTGAATATAGGCAAGACTGGTATTCATAATGCTATTCTGTTCTGTTTTTTCCATAGCTGCCTGTGATTGTGAAGTAAATGTCCAAACTCATGCAGCTAGATTGGTGAAGATGAGGGAGGCATGTGGCACATGTGTAGCAGAAGAGTAGTGTTATTCTAGCAATAAAAGTTAAAGGCAGCTTGTTTGGTATTTTATAGAGTTGTATAAAATTGAGCATGTATATCTCAACTGTAAAAGCACGTATGCATGCATTAGTCTGTAGCACAAACCAAGAGTCCAATATTAGAATAGCAAATTGAGCATGCATATCTCAACTGTAAAACCAAGTATGCATGTAGTAGTCTGTAGCACAAACCAAGAATATAATATTAGATTTTAGTCAGAGGTTGTGGGCTCAAATACCACACTTCCCAACTATACAGTACTGTTAATTATTCTATTATATTTAAATTAAATTCAAACCTCTATACAAATATCACAGATACTCTGCTGTAAACTGTAATCTGTATAACTGGAACATGTCACAGAGTACTTTTTGCAATGTATTCTATAGCATGCATCTGTTCAGAGCTGGGAGTCTTATAAGTAAAAGTTATCTGTTAGGAGTTAGTAGTCTTAAAAGTACAAGTTAAGATGATAGAGTCAAATAATTATACCAATGCATTGCACATCACATATGAAGGTACTAATCTTTTCTCTTGTTTTGTCTCACCCCAACTCTATCTCTCTTTTGTATTTCATTTTTATTTTATTTTATTTTTGTATTTTTTTTATTATGTGTCATCAAAATGTGCCCATGTCATCCATGTGTACCACATCACTAAATGTTCCACAGCACAGTGAGGTAGGCCTGCACCACAGGATCCAACTGCCCCCTCTACACCACCTCCAGCATCATTGCCCAGCATATCTGGGAGCAAGTCAGGCAGCGCTGCCTCTGCTGCCCCTGCATTACCTGCCCCCTCAGTTAGTCCTTTGCTGGAGGCTGGTCCAGTGGTACCCTGCTGGATCAGTGGCGGAATTGGTGATTTTATCCCCCATGCTGAATTGGCAGGAATGGTGTGTAGGGTTGTAACTGCACTGTTGCTGCATGCCCACTGGCTGGAGAGGCTGCTCTCCTTCATTTTGCAAAATACCAGGAGGAGAAGAAGATGTTAAGCACTCCAGCCAGCGTTGGAGTGAGATGGCAGTCCAGTGGATGAGGACTCGATTCTCACTGTCACACAGCTTGACGACCATGGGTTCAGGATGTCTCCACTCTCAACCCAATCATGGTGTCCCCCAACCTTTTGTGTCCATCACCATCCCTGTCTCTTGTCTTGTTTGTCTTGTCTGTCTGCAATTGCTTCCTCAGCTACCCAACTTACCTCACCCAGACATTCCTACATCCCTTCCCCAACATTCCTCTCTCTACATAAAGAAAAAAAAAAATATCCCATACATAGCTCTCTATCTCTCACACATATCTTCATTACACACTCGATTTGGTTTAATTGGCTATACAATATGATTGTGTTAAGGTCACCCCCTCTTTCTGGAGGTGACAGTCCAAATTTTCCACATATATTCAATTTACAGTGGTAAAGAAATGGATAGCTATGGTTCTGTCCTGTTTCCCTCCTGCACATTCCTGCTCTGCTTTCCCTTTGTTCTTCTTCCTGCTTGCTCTGCATTTCAACACTGTCCAAGCTACCCATTTCACCTTTTTAATGCATTTTTGTGCAAATGTGTAAATCACACACCAAAGCACAGTAACAGGGAACAGCAGCAATGTATACACATGTATTTAAAAGTATTATATATGGCAGCAATGTATTTAAATGTATTAGACACACCTGTATTTGAACTCAGTTCCATCTGGCCCCAACAAGGAATGTACATATCAATGCATTAACATGTGCTGCCACAGAGTCAGTTAAGCAGCAAATGTATTTCATAGACTCAGTACTAACTGTCATACTTTAACAATGCAGCTTGCATTTGCTCACAGCTTACCTATGCACAAACCTGTGTATTTAGCATGCATATACACTTTGCAAATGAAAGTGCAAACCTGCTGCTCACTGTGGTATGAAAATATATGTATTATGCTGTATTAGTGCTGTTTACTGTCTATTCTCTGTGTATAGCACAAAATTACATGTGTAACCATTTCAAACTGAGGGCCTTATCTAACAATATGTCACATATTTACAATACATTCATCTGTTTCCACCCCCACCCCAAGCACTACAAACCTCATGTCTCAGTACTATTTCCACACATGTATCAACCACAGTATAAAATGTAATATCAAATGTTGTGTGCTATGCAATGCATATCAATCTGGCAACATGCATAACTACAACTATTGACCGATATACCTAAAAAAATTATCTGTAAGGCTAGGTAAGGAATCAGCATGGACCATATCCACAACAATGTACGTGACCTTCAGCACACTTGACCCTACCCATGCTGTTTTTGTTAAGGGTAGATCTTGCTCATTGAACCTTATAGACTTCTGGACACTGACCCCACAGACCTGGATGAGGTATAACAGGATAAACCGGTTATGTTGACTTATCCAAGGCCTTTGACACTATCCCCCATTCCTGGTCATTGTGAAGATCTCCCATGTTGGAATTAAACCATACAGTTGTACAGGGATAGGCAACTGGCTCTCTGACATAACACACACTCTCAAAGTTGGGGACTGCACCTCCACCAGTAGTTAATTACCATTAGAATACCACAAGGATCTGTGCTGGGCCCTCTACTGTTTGCAGACTACTTCCCTGAAGTGTAGGCAATGGTAGATGGACTGTGGTGTACCAAGTTTGTAGATGACTGGTAACTGGATGCACTAAAAGAATCCCCAAATAGTGATAACATATTACAGAAAGGGCTACCACACACAAATGATTGGTGTCAAACTCACTGACCAAACCTTAAAGCATACAATGGCTCTTTGACCCCTTTGGCAATGAAGTACTCCCTTATTTATGTTATACATAGCACCACCCAAGCTCAAACACAGTGTTGTGAGACTTGGAAACACATGTTGATACAATCTACACTTTTGTCACTATGTACCCATTGTGGTGACACACACACACACACACACACACACACACACTCACACACACACACACATATTCTGTATTGTGCACATTATACATATGGACATCACATCCAAATCCAGGGTGGTCATACCTCTGCTGTACCCTACCCTTATCAGACCACTAATTGAGTACAATATTACTGTCTGTCTGTACCTCACCAGACACCTGCAGAAATTGGAGAAAATACAGGATTGCACCTGGGAGACTCCAGGGCCTCCAAACATGATATACATTGAAAGACTGAAAGATCTGTCAATGTACTCAGTATCATGCAAGCTGCTAAGAGGTGATAACTTGCCCCAGGGTTCTCAACCTAGCTTATGACATAAATGTAACATGCTGGAGAGACAGATTGTCCCTCAATGACTCATACTCCTCTGCAATAGACTCCCACTGTGTGTGAATCAGTGCTCCTCGGTGACCCAGTTCAAGCACAACCTTGACTACTAATTGGGTGATTGTAAAGTCCCTTTTTGGGGTGGAACCTAAGTCCCTCATGAACAGGGCCAGTTGGTGCTGCTCACAAAATTGCTCTGTTAACATCGACCCTTGAACTATGCTCAATAACAGTACTTGTGTTTTTATACAACTAGGCTTCTAAACACCATAGGGCCATTAGGCTAGTAGCCTCCTATGAACATATGAAGCTATGAGCCTATGCAGGGACTCCCAGCATTTTGTCTCCCACATGGCCTGCTGATATCACATACTGTAAGTTTACTTGCAGTCTTGTAAAAGTCAGACTTGTACCATGGCACTTGTATAAAGTACTGTGTTCTGTAGTCTGCATACTGAGATAGACAGGGGTTCTCTTCTCACTGTAGTCAATGTGTCTCTCTGTCTAGCCAGAACAGCCGAAGTATGTATCCAACAGTTACTGCTCCATTCTCATGGATTGACAGTATTCTGTTGCTTGCACATGCCTACACATCCATTTCATGCAGGCCTCCCAACGTCTTCTCTCCAACATACACTGCTGATGTCATCCACTATAAGCTGGCTTGCAGCCAGGTAAAAGTCAGACTTATGCCTTGGCCCTTGCTAAAGTATAGTGCTCTGTAGTTTGAGTACTAAGATAGGTAAGAGTTCTGTTCTCACTCCAATCAGCTGTGCTTATGTGTGTATCTAGCCAGAGCAGAGCAGAAGTGTGGATCTTGCACAACTCCAATCCCATAAAATGACAGTATTTTGATCCTTGCACATGCCTACAGATCCATTTCATGCAGGCCTCATAACTTCTTCTCTCCAATATGCATTGCTGATGTCATCCACTATAATTTTGGCTGCAACCTTATAAATGTACCAGTTGTGCCATGGCGCTTGCTTAAAGTACTCTCTTCTGCAGTCTGTATGCTTAGGTAGGGGTTCTATTCTCACTGCAATCACGTGTGTGTGTGAGCTGTTGCTCAATATTACAGAGAGTGCTTCACACCAGCATGTGGGATACTGTTGTATTCTCCTCAACAGACACTGCTGATGTCACCAGCTATAAAGTGTTGCCTGAGACACTTCAAATTGGACTTGAGCTGTGACACTTGTAGAAATTACCGTGTACTTAGATAGGTAGGGGGTTGATTCTCACTGCAGTTAACTGTGTGCACGTGTGTGTGTGTGTGTGTGTGTGTGTGTGTGTGTGTGTGTGTGTGTGTGTGTGTGTGTGTGTGTGTGTGTGTGTGTGTGTGTACATGCGCACATGTGTGTCAGCTGTTGCTTGACACTAAGACAGCATTTTACACCAGCATTTGGGACATGGTTATAGTCTCCTCACAGAAAATGCCAATGTCATCAGCTATATGGCTTTTGGATATGCAGTACTCCTAACTGGACAGAGTCAGAGATTGGCCTGGGGGCCATGCAGAAGTCATCTCATCCTATACAATAAAGATAAGAGTGGTATGGCTTTTAATCTATCCACAGACATCATGGCATGGTTTGTAGGCCTAATCTATCCACAGACATCATGGCATGGTTTGTAGGTCTTGTGTTATCTTGCTGAGAAAGCCCTGTGGTCTCTCCAGTTGCTACATGTGTCTGGTGAGGCATGTGGAAAAGAGAGTATTATACTCTATTGGTATTGTGATGAGGTTTGACTACAGTGCACTCCTACAATCCTAAGATCTCAATATGATGGTGTGACTTATGATGTATGCAACAAGATTTCAATATCAATGTGGCACTTGGTGGCTTAAATTCAGAGTGCACTTTACATATGTTCCCAGTGCTTGCATCATACCTGCCAACAGTATCGAATTACTCATTTTTTACAGAGTTTTGGGGTGCCACAATTCCCGAGTGGCACCCCTTCATTTCTGACTTTTTCCTAGCTTATTTTTTCCCCCAGTTTTGAGCTGATGTCTTCACATGCACGATGATGTAAGCTCCGTCAGGGCTACCAACATGTCAGAATCGATCTCAAGGGCTTAGATGTTTAGTGCACAGATTTGCTGACATGGATTGGTTCCATCTGTGAGCGGTAATTCAAATATGGATCTATTCTGCAGCCCAGGGTGAAATCTCTTATCTGAAAGAACGAGGAAACATGAACCAATGGGAAACAATGGATCTATCTGCCATTTACGTCCTGGGTGAACAAAGTGTATGTGTGTGTGTGTGTGTGTGTGTGTGTGTGTGTGTGTGTGTGTGTGTGTGTGCGTGTGTGTGTGTGTGCCCCCAATTTGTGTGTTTGTGAAAATACCCCCAATTTCTGTGTATATGTATGAAAATACTCCCAATTTAATACACCTGGTGGCTAGAGGTACTCAGGCTCAAACACTGTACCTTGGGTATAAGGTAAAAAGAGCCTAAATTCCCTAGCCACCACCACTTGTGAATTTATGCCTCATATTTTTGATCTGTTCCTCATACAATCTGTGGTTTTCAGGATTTATGTGGCAAATCACTAAAGGATTTAATTCACTAAATAATATCAGGCAGTTGAATTTCAGACTTTATCTTTTAAGAAAATAAATGGTAACACAAAAGCTTTTATTCTAGCAATTTTCTAAGTTTATAAGATCAGTATTGCTTTTTGGGGTTGTGGCAAATCACTGAAAGAATGAATTCACTAAATAATGGCAGGGATTTGAATTTCAGACTTCATATTCTTCAGAAAATAAATGGTAACACAAAACATTTTATTCTAGCAAACCTTTTATTCTAGCAATTTACTAAGTTTATAAGATCAGTATTTGAAATATGTCCCTATTATGGGGCTGTATTCCCCCATTATTGGCTTTGTCCAGGTTTTTTTGTGCTAAGAGGTTCAGAGCTATGGTGAGAAGTGAGTACAGAATTCACTAAATGATAGCCATTTAAATTTCAGTCTTCCTATCCTATCTTTCAGGAAACTGCTGATTTGGCATTGTGGTATGTTACTTTGACTGTAATGCACAGGGTCCTGGGTTCAAGACTTGGCAGTGAAATTCATCATGGTAACACATTTTTTTCATAGCAACTTTCCAAAAAAATGAAATTTTGAAAATAAGTGTGAGAGGCTGTGCAAGATGCATATGGCCTACACTACTGTCATTCTCTCTCTCTCTCTCTCTCTATATATATATATATATATATATATATTGTGTGGGTGTGGAAGTAGACTTTTATGATTGACATGTTATGAATTGGGCTGTTTTGTCATTATTGGCTCATGCATTTTGTTTCATTGCCTACTGGAAAAATGTTCAAACAGTAAATTTAAAATGTGCTCTGTTTAACAAGTGTGCTATATTATACAAGGAATATAATTTACTAAAGTCAGGAAGGTGTATCAAAGAACACATGTATGTTTCTTGTTTTATGTGCAATGGACAAATGATTTGAAAATAGCCCTAAGTTAATCTTTATCCACCACTGGTCAGGTGTGTTTTCTTTGAATGTGGTGTGGGTTTCAATGCTGTTTCAATGAATGTGAGTTTCAAGGGGAGACAAGTTTTAATGCCAAGTCTGTTTTCATTGTGAGACAGTATTGCTTTGTTTATAGCTTTGTTTAGCAGATGTCTATTAGCGTTTGTGCGTTGTGCTATAAAATGTAAAAATAAAATCCAAATAATCATAAGTAAAGCAGTATGCACATATTAGTGTTTATGGTAAATGGGGTGACATAGACATGTAATGGGAGATTGGAATGGCTGCAGGGGTTATCTGGTGGCATATTTTGGTTGTCGGTTCTTCAGTTTGCATTTGAAAGTTGGTATCCCATAATTCCATTG
Source organism: Protopterus annectens (assembly GCF_019279795.1). NCBI lineage: Eukaryota > Metazoa > Chordata > Ceratodontiformes > Protopteridae > Protopterus > Protopterus annectens. The sequence goes on along the minus strand of NC_056728.1, from coordinate 532,401,247 downwards.
GAGTGGGTGGGGTTACATAATTATGTATGCAAATTTGATGTTAATCAGTGTACAGATTTGTACCTATTTTTCATGGGCCTTGTCCAGATTTTTGATGTTTCCAGGTTAAGAGGTATGGCTTGCATCACTGGGTTTCTGCATAACAGGACTGTTGTCAGTGGTGTGATTAACATGGAATTCCACTTTTCAAATGGACAAAATTAAAAATTAAAGTGTTTACCTTACAGATACAAGGTACAGGGTTTGATTCTGACATGGGGTAATTGGCTAGGCTTAAAATAGCCCACAAGGGCAGTTAGCCTAGTACTATTCTATTAATCTAATTTTGAAGACTGTGCATCTTTGTCACTATTCAGTTGTGTGTCTTAACTCCAACTGTACTATGTAATCACTACTGGTGGACTCAATGACTGCAAAAAGGCCATGTATTTTAGCCTGAACTGTTGAGAAATAGAGTTCAAACCATGACGTTCCAAGCACAAATCCCTGGGGTTTGCCAATGGTGACATCTCTATTGGTAGAGGTTGATTTACCAGCTTTAAAATGATGTGTTCTGTCTGTGAGCCAATTGGTTATCTATCAACTGACATAAGGGTTAATCCCCAGCTTGGTGGTTTTCTCAATGATACCTGCATGGTAGATTGTGTCAAAACCCTAGCCCAGGTCACTATAGGCAGTATGGACTGTCTTACCTTCATCCAGGCCTATCATATGGAATCAATGGCAATGACAACATGACAGATCATGTATGGTGTCACTCAGCACATACACCTTCCTTATATGGTTCAGTACACAGTTCAACACACCCTACACATGGCCTATGTTCCCATATAAAGGTGTACATCAACATGCATCCACCTGGGTTATGGGTACAGCAGCTGATGCATGCATATGTAGCGACATCCTGACTCTTCTCGACTGTGAGTTAGACCAACATGTCATCATGAACCTCTTCTACATGTACATTAATAATCTTCCAAGTGTGTGCAACAGACCTATGTGAGTTGTTAATGCTACATCAAGTCTGTTACCGCTGATCAATGTCCTCAAAGAGGTCATCAAAGACATGCATGATGACAACAATATCATCTTGTGGAACCTGACCAGATCAAGGCATTTGACATAAATCCACACTAAGGTATTCAATCAACACTGTCATATGTGGCCAAAAGCAGCTATATCACTGTTAAAAATATATGTATTAATGTATATGTTTAGTGCTTATTAGAAGCCAAAAGGGTTAACACATTTCATTCTATTTTATGTACAGCTCAATTCTGTATGAGATTATAAGATGCTTTTTCAAACTGCAGTATGGTTTTTGAAATTGCAAGATGCTCTCTGACCTAGTATTTGCTAGCACAGCAAAATTCATGTTTATGCCTTTTGGAAATGTACTGAGAAGCAGGTGGTTATCTGCTAGGTCAGGAAAATGAATGAATAGTGAATGAATAGAACAATACTGTTTTCTATAATGTGATTGAATATGAACAATCAGCCCTGTTCGTGTTATGAGAACATGCACAGCTGCGGAAAAGAAGAGATACATCAGACAAAGACTGCTTGAAGAAATGAACTGTAATCTGTACTTGCTTTGTGCTTGAATTAGCCATAGAACCTTGAATGGTAACATTGCATAGTGAGAAGTTGTATCAGACCGGTGGTCATCAAGGCCACATTGTTTTTCTTAGGAAGTTTTTTTTTGTAAACTTGATATGCCAGCAGAAAATCATGGACAAACAGCTGCTGAGAAATAATATTGAAAGAACTTGTGATTTATTACGTCAGCTTAGTAGGCAATACCTTGTAAGAAATGTATAAAAATAGTTTCACTTCCTGATTCTAGTTAGACAAACTCTGTATTAGCACGTTTTTGTCTCCTTGCTGCAAGATTAAAGTGCCTTAACCTGAACCTGCCGTGTGTTGATCATTTTGAAGTTATTTTTCCTTTGACAGATTGGTCCTTCATACCGGAACTCTCACTTCACCTCAGGTCAGATGGGCCAGGTGGCATGAAACCGTATGGGGAAGAAACCACATCGGTTCTTCTGCTTTGAAAGACCTCCGACTGAATTGTTGTTCAAAAGAGGCCAGCCACTTTTCTGATCTGCGACTGGAGGACGAGTCGATAACAAATCAGAGACGGTCAATCACGGAGGCTCAGGTAAGGTGAGATTTACCTTTTTTTTCTGTTTTAGATCAGGGACTTGATTGAAAATATCTGTCAAGAGATTTGTTTTGTACAAATCAGGGAAAGAAAGATTGCAGTCTTGTCATAGATCAGGGAAACAGAATAGGTAAGACAGTTATTCTAGATAAACTGTGAAACAGAAAATTGTGGTACCACGTGAGAATAAGAAGGGTTACGTAACATTTTTTAACAATCAGAACAATATGGGTAATAAGTGCACAAAATGTTCCCAAAACCCACCGCTAACCGAAGACGCAAAATATATGCAATCACACCTTGCTGACAATATTAGATACTATACAAAATGGGTTAATAACTATGAATTTAATGGCAAATTAGAAAAATCCTTGCTTATTAAACTTGTCAAACAGCTTAAAGCTGACACAAAATGTCAGGTAAAAAAGCAATGTCAATTGGGGTTTCCTCAGGCACACAGGTGGATTGAGGAAGCAAACCGTCTGGAGCAAAAAAGTAATAATTCAAAAGCTATGTTTCTAGATAAAGAAGACAATAATTTGGTAATAGCATCAGCCCCTCCATCTCCTCCACTTCCTGCACCGGAATATGAAGCAAGTGGACAAGCTGGTCCACCTCCGCTATACCCGGTTGTTACCGCAAAGCCAAGACCGTATGTTAGAGATCCCATCGAGACTAGGTCTCGAACACGTAACTTAAGAGGAGATATTGAGTTATATGAAATAAATAAAAATTCACGAGCTATGAGTGAAGAAGAGATATGTCCACTCATAGAGGTACCAAATCCGCAGGCAGGACAGGACCCAACTCTCCTAGTATATAGACCGTGGACACCGGAAGACATCCGGAAAGCCACAGAGGGAATTCCCCATCCAAAAGTTAATTTTTGAAAACTCTTAGAAGACTTACAGGGCATGAGGTTAAGTTATCATTTGAATGGAGAAGAAGTAGAAAAAGTAGTCAGACAGATCATAGGTCCAGATTGGAACATAATCAGTGGCAACTGTAATCCCCGTGACGCAGAACATAAGCCACTCCCACATAGCAACGCAGAATTGGATAACAGAGTGAAAGGTCTAACAGACCAAATCTCTGAGAAATGGAAGCCTAGGGCAGACTGGACTTGCATTAATCAATGCATCCAACAGGAAGGTGAAACTGTTGAAAGATATTATGCTAGATTATTAGAGTGTTTTAATAACCATTGTGGAATGCAGGTACCTGAAGATCAAACACATGATTCCCCATATGAGCAGCAATTAAATAATGCATTTTTGAAAGGCAGTATTTTGCCTATAAGCAGCTTTATTACAAAACACATGGTAGACCATCGTACAAGTAGATTACAGTCACTACTTGAATATGCTAGGCATAAAAGAAAGCCCATGTATTTGCTGTAGAAGACGGAGCAGACGTTTACGTATTACAGTCTGGAAAAAAGGGCAAGAAAAATGCCCAGGGAAACAAACAATCTGATAAACGATCAGAAGAGTTTGAAGAGAGAAAGAAAAGGGGTGAATGTTTTAAATGCAGAAAAAAGGGGCATTTAGCAAGGGATTGCAAGCAAAACAAGAAGGCAGCCATGGAAGATAAGGAGGGTGAGGACTGACTATATGATAGTCAAGAATCACCAGAAGGGAATAACCAAGAAAAGACAAATGCAAATGTGATAGAGGGAGTAGAGAATGTGATAGAAGAAATAAAGGAAGTACAAGAAATCACCGATGGTGAAGAAAGTGAAATTTTAGACTTGGCATTATTGAGCCTAGAGCTCTATTTATCAGACACAAAACCAGAAGTTACACTTTTGGTACAGGGGAGGGAAGTTAAATTCCTGTGTGACTCAGGGGCTTCACGAACCCTGATGCATCCTTCCAAACTACCAGAAAATTCAGAATCACTTGACTACATATTAGTGAAAGCAGCTAATGGACAGCTGTATCGGGAGCCACTCTCCCACAACATAGCAATAACTGACCCTGTTTCAGGGATGACCCAGAAAAGCAAAATTGTTGTTTCTGCAAAATGCCCAGTGAACTTTTGGGCAGAGATCTTATGCAGATATTTGGCATAGCAGTAGTAACGACTATGCAGGGTATGGAAGCACAGCGACAAATGGATACTTTTGTGGTGTGACCGGAGGGTGAAACATTTTATTGGTACAGCCAGGACTTAGTTACAACTGGTCCAGGGGCAGTAACTGAAGAACTGATGAATGTAGCCATCAGTAAATCCCCCTCCCTTGACACTGATAAACAGCATTTGTTGCACTGTACTCTGTATTATTGTAGCACACCAGGACCTGATAAGGAATATGAGCAAGAACTGTTTAAAAAACATGCAGATTAGTATTACGTAATCTGTACTGGGACACAGAAGAGAACAGTGTAGTCAGCTGTTCATTGCCCCAGGAATTCTTTGCACTCTATAAATCTAATCGATTACCATGTTAGTTTAACCAAAGACAAGAATGTGAAATGGGCGGATCTTGGAGAAAAAGTCACAAAGTGGGAGAAACAAACAGAGTTAGAATTGTCAGAACAGGGAATACAGAAACAGAAGTTAAATTGGATAATGGAGACTCACCCAGCTGTACATTTGCAGTCTAGCGAGGACAGCTGATTAGCACTCTTACTAGAAGAGGAAGAAAAAGCTTTATGGAGCATACCAGAAACTCTCTGGTCAACAGGGAAATCAGATGTAGGACTAATTCGTACAGCAGGACCAATTACTATTACGCCAAAATCAGCATTCAGACCTCAAAAGAGACAGTATCCCTTAAGGAAGGAAGCAGAAATAGGAAGCAAACCTATAATAGCAGGTTTACTTAAGGAAGGAGTACTGATAGAATCTCCTGATTCACCATGTAATACGCCCTTATTTCCTGTTAGGAAAGCAAACGGAGAATGGCGTATGGTCCAAAACTTACAAGCTGTAAATGACGCAGTAATAGCTAGAGCACCTACGGTGCCAGATCCACACACTCTATTGAATGATTTGAAGCCTCAACAGAAGTATTTATCTGTGGTAGATATTAGCAATGCGTTCTTTTCGATACTGATACACCCTGACAGCCAAAATTGGTTTGCATTCACATTTCAGGGAAAAAGGTATACATACACATGATTACCACAGGGGTATTGTGAAAGCCCAACAATATTTGCACAGGAGATGGCAAGTAACTTGGCAGGATTTAGCCCACCAAGAGGCAGCCAAATTTTACTTTACGTAGAAGACATCCTGCTGGTAGCCCCTACCCAACAAGAATGTAAAGAAGATACCATAGCATTACTACAATTTTTAGCCACACAAGGTCATAAAGTAAACAAAAACAAATTGCAGCTTTGGAGAAAGCAGGTTAAATACCTGGGATATGTAATATCCAAAAAGGCAGAACATTAGATGAAGATAAAAAAATAGCAATTTTGCAAGCACCCAAACCGACTACCAAGAAGGAAATGATGTCCGTCCTGGGCACAACTAATTTCTGTCGGAGTTGGATTCCAAACTATGTTTTGGAGTCTGCTCCATTGACCAACTTGATATACAAAAAGCCTATGGCAGCACAAGATTTATTGCAATGGACACCAGAAGCAGAATCAGCTTTCTGCAAACTGAAACAACTGATAGCATCCTCATTAGTTTTAGGATTACCAAACTATCATAAATGCTTTTTCCAAACTGTAGATTGTAAACAAGGTTACATGACATCAGTGTTAACACAGCAGCATGGGGATAAGCAATGCCCCATAGCTTATTATTCATCACAGCTGGACCCAGTGGCGCGATCCCTGCCCCACTGTGTTCAAGCAGTAGTTGCAGCTGCAATGGCAGCACAGGCTTCGGCCTCAGTAGTGTTGTTCCATCCTCTCACATTGAGAGTGCCTCATGCAGTCGCAATCATTTTACTGCAAGAAAAAGTAGCATATCTTTCTCCTGCTAGACATCTTTCCTGTATGACTATACTCTTGAGCCAACCTCATATGATAATTGAATGATGTGCAACTTTAAACCCATCTACCTTGCTCCTGACCTCTGCGGATGGCACACCACACAGCCGCCTACAGGAAATTGAGCAAAAGACATTGCCTAGAAAAGATCTAATGGATGTTCCCTTGGATGACATATTACGTGGACGGCTCATGCAGAAGGGGTCCTACAGGACAGAATCTAGTATGGTATGCAGTAGTTTCTGATACTGGGATTTTAGAAGCAAAGTCTTTACCACATAACTTATCTGCACAAGCAGCAGAATTGATTGCTTTGACAAGGGCATGTACCTTGACAAAGGGTAAATGTGTGAACATTTTTACTGACAGCCAGTATACTTTTTCTACTGTACATGTTTTTGCACAACAGTGGAAGAATAGAGGAATGATAACATCTACTTGTAAACTGATTAATCATGCACAATTTATTTTAGATTTGTTAGAATCTATTCAGTTACCTCAGAAAGTAGCTATTTATAAATGCATAGCTCATACCAAGCAACAGGATAGGATTTCAAAAGGTAATGCGAGAGTTGATATAGCTGCAAAGCAGGCAGCTTCAGCTTCAGAAGTATTTCTTTTGAGTGAGGAATTACAACCTTCTGAGATTTTAGATTTAGAAATGTTAAAAACAATGCAGACACTTACTACAAATGTAGAAAAACAGAAATGGATAAAACGAGGAGCAATTCTTGAGAAAGGGCTATACATCTCCAAAGAAGGAAAACCAATTTTGCCGTCTAACTTGTTTAGATATGCAGCTTTGTTGAGCCATGGGCAGTGCCATGTCTCAACAGGGGGGATGGTACAGTTAGTGAAGCGAGTGTTCACTGCATATGGATTTACAAACTACACAAAAAATTTTTGTGCAGCATGCCATGTTTGTAACAGGCATCATGCACAAGGGGCATTGAAGCCTAAGCAAGGGAGTTTCCCAACACCACTGTACCCATTCCATACTATCTGTATGGATTTCATAGAACTAAACAAATGTGAAAATAAGAAATATTGTCTTGTCATTATAGATATGTTTTCCAAATGGGTGGAAGCTTTTCCGACCAAAAATCCAGATGCAGCTACTGTTGCAAAAGTCCTTGTTAAAGAAATTATTCCTAGATTTGGCATACCGGAAAAGATCTACAGTGACAATGGCGCACACTTTGTAAATCAAGCCATACAACAGTTGAGTCGCTATTTCGGAATTTCCTTAAAGAACCATTGTGCATACCACCCCCAATCCACAGGATTAGTAGAGAGGCATAATGGGGTTTTGAAAAACAAACTTAGGAAATTGATTAGTGAGACACAGAAGAACTGGGTGCACTGCCTGCCTCTGGCACTGTTGAGCATGAGAACTGTTCCAAATGCAAAGGGGTTAACTCCTTTTGAAATACTGTTTGGGAGGGCATATTATATACCTCAGTGGAAACTTCTCATGCTTGCAGACTAGGAGGCTGACAGTTCACTTGCAGAGTATATGAGACGACTTTTAAGTAATAAACAACTTTTGCAGTTAAATTCTGTTTCAGATAAAGAACAAACCAGACCATTGGAAGCAGCAGTAGTCCCAGGCATGTGGGTCTGGGTGAAAATTATCAAGAGAAGGAACTGGACCACACCGAAGTGGGAAGGGCCATACCAAGTGCTACTGTCAACACCCACTGCAGTCAAGATCGCAGAGTGAGCATCCTAGATTCATCTGACACACTGTAAATTGGTTAAAGACTTTGAACTGGACAAAAAACTTGTTACTGTTACACAAGAACAAAATGACCAGATACGGAGCAAATAGAAATGCTGAACAACCTCAGAAGTATTGCATGATCATTCTGTTGGCCATACTGATAACATTAATCTTTTTGTTGTGGCCTTTCCTTTTTCCAGCCACACGAGCTGAACTGAATAAACGTGAATCATTCATAGACTGGCATCCGAACTTTAACACTTACCAAGCAATTAAATATGTGTATGCTGAAACTTTTAATGTTTCGAATTGCTGGATCTGCACAGCTATACCGACAGCATACGGGGGATTATTAATGACTGCTGTCCCCCTAGGGGTCAATGAGACCTGGGAAAATTTGCTTTTTGATACTACAACTGTAAATTCACAAGACAAAATAGCATTGTACCTGCCTGTTACACAAAAGGGAATTGTATGTTTTTACAAGAATGATACTGTTCAGGTAGGTTGGAGTAATTGTAATGTGACTATTCCTTACAAATGTTATACCAAAGCCAATAATGCAGGTTATATCTGTGATGCAAACTATGACTCATATCTCGAGTCGATTCATAAGACTATTGATGAGATACAGCGTAATCCTGTTTTTTTAAAACAACTATCTATTATTGATAAGAAAATGTTTCATGCAGGGCAAGTGTATATTAATACTAAAGTAGAGAATTGTTATTTTGTTTGTGGGAAAAAGGCATACAAATGGTTACCTGAGAACTGGTCCGGCAGTTGTTTTTTGGGTTACCTGGTTCCGGCCATACGACACACTGCAGTTTTGCCTCAGGGAAGAATTTGAAATGTCAGAGAGGTCACCAAGAAAACCGGAAATCCAGTCAGAAGGCCTGAAAATCCAGTGGGATGAATCGAAGCAGGCTAGAGAAACCATAATTCCATAAAAAACAAAGACAAACTGACACACATGGACTTGAGTGACACTATTATATCGTGGGCAGGTATAGCCCCTGCATATGGCGCAGTGAAATCGATTTGGGAGCTGAGGAAACTTTCCAAACTTCTTGAAGTAATGAGTAATGCAACTTTTTTTGCTCTCGAGTTAATGACTGATGAACTGAATGCTATGAGAATTGTGGTGCTTCAAAACCGCATGGCTCTTGACTTCACCCTAGCGGCCAAAGGTGGTATGTGCACTTTAATAAAAGAAGAGTGCTGTTCGTATATTCCTGACAACCAGCATGAGATAAACGACCATCTTGAGGTGATTCAGCAAGTGTCGACCATGACCAAACCAGGCCCAAACCCACTGACGGACTTTTTCCAGAATTTGTTTGGGGGGTGGGGTAGCATCCTAATGAACGTCCTGATTGCCATTTGTGTGGGATTACTCCTATTAGGAGTATGTGTTTGTTGTGGTATTCCCTGCATGAAAAGATTGATCAAAGATTTTATAGACATGTCAGTTTCTGAGATGTTATATCAAAGTACTGAAATTGAAGAACTGCTGAAAAATGAAACACTTTCATAAGTTTAAACTGAATGACTCTCTTAACTGCAAATTCTGAGTAGAAAGAGGTTAGGAGAAGAAGCAATTGTTTATGCTTTTGAAAATAGAATAAAAAGTATTAACGGGGGAAAATGTTAGACAAATATGTATTAATATATATGTTTAGTGCTTATTAGAAGCCAAAAGGGTTAACACATTTCATTCTATTTTATGTACAGCTCAATTCTGTATGAGATTATAAGATGCTTTTTCAAACTGCAGTATGCTTTCTGAAATTGCAAGATGCTCTCTGACCTAGTATTTGCTAGCACAGCAAAATTCATGTTTATGCCTTTTGGAAATGTACTGAGAAGCAGGTGATTATCTGCTAGGTCAGGAAAATGAATGAATAGTGAATGAATAGAACAATACTGTTTTCTATAATGTGATTGAATATGAACAATCAGCCCTGTTCGTGTTATGAGGACATGCACAGCTGCGGAAAAGAAGAGATACATCAGACAAAGACTGCTTGAAGAAATGAACTGTAATCTGTACTTGCTTTGTGCTTGAATTAGCCATAGAACCTTGAATGGTAACATTGCATAGTGAGATGTTGTATCAGACCGGTGGTCATCAAGGCCACGTTGTTTTTCCTTAGGAAGTTTTTTTTTGTAAACTTGATATGCCAGCAGAAAATCATGGACAGACAGCTGCTGAGAAATAATATTGAAAGAACTTGTGATTTATTACGTCAGCTTAGTAGGCAATACCTTGTAAGAAATGTATAAAAATAGTTTCACTTCCTGATTCTAGTTAGACAAACTCTGTATTAGCACGTTTTTGTCTCCATGCTGCAAGATTAAAGTGCCTTAAGCTGAACCTGCCATGTGTTGATCATTTTTATGTTATTTTTCCTTTGGCAATCACCAAACGGGTAGACCTGTGTACGACATACATGGTATATCACTATGCTGAAATTTGTGACATGACCTACTGTAAATGTCAGGTTCAGCGATCAGCTTGGTATATCAATGGTGTCTGCTAGGCCCTTTCCTGCCCATTAGTTAAGTGATGAACATCAAAGATGACATACAAATGTGAACAAACAACTGCCTGAAGGACTACAGATCTACATATTGTGGGGAAATAGGGACTCCAACTGTGACATTAGTATAATACAGACAGTATCAACACACATACCAAAAACTGCTGCAACAGCCATGACAACACCTGCATTGACAAGAAACATGGAGAGATTTGTTGGCTCAGGAAGCAAACACACCACCCAAGTATAATGTGGACATCACACACTATAATCAGACCGATAGCTATGTGACCTGTGTCCTGAAGGTAGATAGTAAGTAGTACATCCACCAGCATATGGTCACAGTGCTGACTACTCCCGTGAATGTGACACAAGTACTGGGTATGTGAACAACATGCACATAAGAGGCCATAATACCTTCATTGTTACAGGCCTTCATCATACCAATAACTGTGTACAATGCACCCTTCTTCATGTACCTCCCTACACATCTTCCAGTGATGTGTAAATAAAGTGTGCCCCCTTTGTCACAGTGTGCTGCCACACAGCTTACTGGCCATACCTGGATACTCTTTCTGTGGAATATACATGACTATCTGATGTTGTGGAACACCAATCAAGTTGTTACATCAGATGCCTGTGTGCTACCTGCCCTGCTTATGTACTCGCTACATACATAGGTGTTTAACACCATTAATGGCATGTATATCATTCATGAGAGTGTGTACTGTGTGTGTATATATATATATATATATATATATATATATATATATATATATATATATATATATATATATATATATATATATATATATATATATATATATATATATATATATATATATATATATATATATATATATATACACATATGTGCCGTGTAGACAAGGCAGCTAGACTGTGTTGCCTATACTGTCACGTACAGGTATAGCAGTGTCCCTCCTGACACCTCCTGCAGGTATTACAGTGCCAGAACAGTGTGCATGGTTATCCTCATAGTGTGTGGATGTATTGTAATGGTTGTTCAAGTGTGTGTGTGTAGGCTCATTTCTTATCACTCCACATCACATATGTTGTGTCAGAGACATGGCATTAGTGGTGGTATTATTCTGATATTGTACATGATTGTGGTGAGTTACTGTAATGTTTTCCATGATCCTTTACCTGTGGCCACCTTGCTGGAGGCCTCTACTGAGAGTACATTCATATTCATGCATATCTGAGCTTCACAATATGCACCCTATCCCAATTGAAAGTGAGACCCTGACAGATGTCCTCTGCATTATTCATGTAAGGATGCTTATCTCACACAGACATCATCCCCATAGTTATTTCACCTTGTGTGACAGTCACAGATAGCACATTTTCATTGTACAGTCTGTACTGTACCCTATAGAAATGTGTTTCCATTGACATTTCCTCCTGTGCTATACATGAGGAAGTTTAACCTGCCCTCTTTCCCTGTGTCCCTATTCAATACACACACTTTCCCTGCATGATCATTTTACATGGCAGTCCATGTCCTGTTTCAGATCATTAACACAGCTTCAGTACAGAATGCCAGGAATGAGACATCGCAATACTCTGCAGTGTAGATACACTGCCTTGTACTATGTTTGGATCATATAGTTCACATTCATATCTCTCAATTGTCCAGATATTCCCAGAATGTCCAGATGTTTTCCTTATCAAATTTGTGGCTTTCTGCCATATCACTGAGATGATCTCTCGACTGACGTGACTCACTATCACATAGATTTGAGTGCATACCTCTCAGCTGTCCTGATTTGTGCAGAATGTCCAGCTTTATCACATATTTGTCATTTTTTCCTCATAACATTGTTGTTTTCTGGCAAATCATTGGTATGTCATTGTGGAATGAAGTCAGAAACTGACGATATTTTGAGTTTCAAACTTCTTGATCTTCACAAAGTTCATGCTAATGTGCAACCTATTTATTCTATCAACTTTCAAGTTTGGAAGTGCAATATTAAAAATCTGTCCCTATTTTGGCCTTTTGTCCTCCCATTATGTATGTCTTTGCCACATATTTTGCTCAAAGAGGTTGACAGGCATGGCTGAGTTTCATTCCATTACATGTCTATGCCTCATCTATAGCAAATATGTTCCTATTTCTGGTTAACTGTCCCTACATTATGTTGGCCTTTGTGTAGATATGTTGCAGTAACAGATTCACAGCTATCTGTGAAGTACAGGTGGTAATTGTGGCATTCCATGCAAATCCACAGACCGTACATGCTCTGCTTTAAACAGAATGGTATCTGTGTTCACTCACATGGCTTTCTTGTCAGTCACATAATCTAATTTAGACACACCACTCGTCATTAATATGCATTGTCCACTACCACTCGCTGTGCACTATCACACAAACGTAAACTCTATGTAGACTCTGCATGAAGTATACATGGAGTTTACTGAATTCTGGGGAGTTTTTAATCTGAAAAAAAGTGTTTATTTAACAAATCAATCTTTCTTTTCCGAACATAGTGCCAGATTTTTGAAGTTTGCACTGAGTACATATCGAGTTACAACAGTACATATATTCATATAGTTCTGGATATAAAATGAGTTTCACTTGTATCCTTACTTAAAACATTGTTACAGTGTCACTAAAATGTACCTTCTTTGAATTTTTATCATACTCCAGAGTATGTTAAGGTAGATCTGTATTTTGTGCATTATCATATATGCAGAGAAAATCTGACTTGGGTATATAAAAGGCTCATGGATGAGATCATTAGTTCACATCTGGGAATTGAAAATTCTCATTCAGATTTAAAAAGCTTTGTTTTCACATTAGAGTGGTGAGACATTAGAATACACTCAAAGTCATTGTAAGATTATCAGGTCATATTAGAATTTAATAAATACAAGCTGGCTCACTTCTTTGTTATCTATGCATTTACTCTGAAATCAACAGGAAACAGACTACAAAATTACCTCAGATGAGACATTGAACTCAGCATGACAAACACCAAGACTTGTAAGCACTGATTTAATTCATTTCACTGACTTTAGATTTTAGAGCAAATGCGTGTGCTGAAGAAAAAAAAATCTTCATTAAGTTATTCTATAATACTTTTTAAAATGAATGCATTTCAGTATAAATCCATAAGGCTATAAAATTAAAAGGATAATCCAAAGGAAGCGAAGTTGGTCATAACCAAATCAAAAGGATAATCCAGGAAGTGATGCAGGTCATAACCAAGTCTGAAAGATAATCCAGGAAGGGATGCTGGTCATAACCAAATCAGAAGGATAATCCAGGGAAATGATGCTGGCCATAACCAAATAAGAAGGATAATCCAAAGGGAGTGATGCTGGTCACAATCAAATCAGAAGGATAATCCAATAAGTGATGCTTGTCATAACCAAATCAGAAAGATAATCCAGCAAATAATGCTGGTCATATCCAAATCATGAGGGTAATCCAGGAAGTGATGATGGTCATAACCAAATATGAAGGATAATCCAAGATGTGATCCTGGTTATAACCAAATCAGAAGGATAGTTCATGAAATGAAGGTTCATGAATTCAGCATTAATCAGTTTAAATGTCTGTTATGCACTATCTGGTAAGTGATCTTGTTGTTCTGTCTGGGAATCAAAAGTATCATTTAAAAGGAAATATTCCTAAGAGATCCCTTAGATAGTTTATTACTGGATTTGTTTTTTTTGTTGTTGTTTTTTTCTTGCATAGATGTGTTTGTGAGTGTTGGACTGCTCTATATTCCATGGACACTTTTGTATGTGATCTGTCTTTATTATTATATGTATGCTTACAATGCTTACACAATCGACAACCCACGTGTGTAAACCCCCCCCCCCCATGTGTGTACTATTCTCTCCCTGCATCTGAGGAGCTGTCTTGGTGCATTGAGTTGTCCTACCTTCAAAGCAGTTACAATATCAGATATGAATTCTGTGATTATTGTCATCTTGGCTTTTTAATTTTCATATGCCCTATTACAGCTTAATCATACTTCACCCTCCTTCTGCTCAATTCAAACACTAACTGCCCTGCCTGCTTTTTGTACTGTTCGGAGAGTAAGATGCATTTGTTTTGTTTTGTACTGTTTGTGGAGTAAGATGCATTTGTTTTGTTTTGTACTGTTGCATTTGTTGAACCCATATAGAAGTGCATCTTCTGAGTGAAATGAATCTATCCCATACTTCTTCATACTGTTTGTGAGGAATTCTCTTTCTACTTCCCTCCATTTACCCTGAATTTTACATGTGACCTTCTGTCTGTTCCTGTTGCAAATTCCAGAATAAATTACACCCTCCTCCTTTCTTTATGCTAGCTCAACTGTTCCAGATTAATATATTTTCTATGACGCTGTTGTTTTTCTAGTTCCAATAGGTTTTCAACTGCTGATATATGAACTATTAGGAGTCTGAAATTTTAGATCATTCTATACATTCTGACAAGTGAAGAAAATTATTACATGTTCCCATATTTTGCAATTAGTTAAAGATATCACTCTTACTATAGCTTAATTGTTCCATATCATTGTGTATTTTGTTCTGTCACACAGATGTTACCCAGATCTTTCAGTCCCTGATTTCCATTTATTAACATATTATCCCTGATTTTATTTTAGACATATAGTTCTACTTATGTTTTTGTACTGGACATATCAATCTTTTATCTTTGCCTTTCTACTGTTCTTCTTCATTATACCTTCTCTGTTTTGATTTATACGATGGCAGGATCTATATAGGTATATGCATGAGACCACAGCTCTGCTCTTTTGTATTCTGGTTGCTGTCAAGACATTATTTGCTACTCATTTTGCTTGTTTTCCATCCAGATAGATTTCTAGAATTTGTTGCAAGCCCAGCCCTGCATAATTCTTAAAAAAATGTTACTGAACATTTCATCAATATATGTTTTAAATTCAGTTTTTTTTGCTTCAAGTTCAAAGTAATGAATACATAATTCATACACTTGTTTATGTACTGGCATTTGCTTAGTGGGAAAGCATGACTGAGAAATAATCCCTTTCTAAAAAAGACCTGGGTAGAAAACTCAATAAAACAAAGTGGTTTAGGATTACCTGATTTGGAGGGATATTTTAGAGCTACATAGTTAAGGCTCATATATGTAATATAAGCAGAAGGTCATAATGCAAAGTGAAAAGGGATGATGATGACGCAGGAGGAAGTTCAAGAAATCAAGAGATAGAATGATTTTGGATGTATATCCTTATGGAAAATAACAATAGCCATGCATAAGGTTACATTGATGAATTAGCAGAAAGTATTCTAAGAACTAAGCCAACTTGAGAACGGAGAAAGGAGATTTTTGCTGATAGGGATGACTGCAAGTAGGGGGTGGAATTTACTGGAGAAAACTGGTAGATGAGCCAAGGTATGGGAACAAATAAGTAGAGAGGGAAAAGCTAACAGAGTGCAATGAGGCTAAGAAGACATTGAAGCTGCAAGGTAGAGACTGCTTTACTACCAGGGACTGATATCAGAATATTAGGAAAGGAAAAGTGATAGGGAATCCTAAGTAAAAGGCTTCCTCTGGTAGAGTTTTCAGTTGAATCTAGAAAAGAAACTTCTTTGAAAGAAAGGATATTTAGTAGGGTGTGTAAAATACTACATGATAACTATAAGAATCAATCAGGAGAGATTAGAAAATATCAGGAAGACAGACGGGAAACATAATATAGATGAGAAAAATGGGAGGGCATATATGTGGTTCAAAAGTATGCAAGCAAATGATTTGGGAGGTTTACTTGGAAGTGTTCACATACGTATTTTTATTCTATGAGCAGACGTCAAGTAGTTTTGCTTCAGGTACATAGCACATATTTGGGGTGTGATGAGGAAGAAAGATATAACTGGGATCATATGGTTTGGGAGTGCAATGAGTTGCAAATTTTAAAGATTCTCTTCAGAGTAGTCTGTCAGAAATATTGGGTGAGCAAATGACTGTAACTAAGGAAACTATTCTTTTGAGCTGGGACACAAGATGTGAGTTATCTAGATATAGTAAGGCTTTTTAAGTTTAATTTTGCTGGCAATTACTAAAAAATGGAAATCAAAGTGTAAGCCAACTGTAATTGAATTATTGATATTGTAAAAAAGATCAAAGAATTGGAAGAGAGATTTTTAGGAAAAGGAAGGAGCAGATTACATAAAAATAAATGGAAATTGTGGGAATGATAAATGCAGAATAATGTTCAGGGGGAGGACTGAGGTTTAAGGGAAGGCAGGAATTCAGCAACTTATGTAATGTTGGTCTAATGTTAGTTATAAAAAACATATGTGATGTATAATGTATATAAATGGAAACAGATGCTAATGTGGTTTTATTTTCCTTTCTATTAATGTATGTTTGCCTATGGCTCTTGTGATAATTTAATCGAGGTGCTTAAAAAGAATAAGAAATGGGGAGAAAAACTGCAGCATGCAAAGATTATTTTTTATGGTGAAACATAAGAGATACATATGTTAGAGGCATGTTTCAATAACCTAAATAATACAAAGTGCAGATGTTAAATAGGGATAAGGATTCCCCATGTGCATATGTTAAATAGGGATAAGGATTCCCCATTGCATATGTTAAATAGGGATAAGGATTCCCCACGTGCATATGTTAAATAGGGATAAGGATTCCCCATGTGCATATGTTAAACAGGGATAAGGATTCCCCATATGCATATGTTAAATAGGGATAAGGATTCCCCACATGCATATGTTAAATAGGGATAAGGATTCCCCATGTGCATATGTTAAATAGGGATAAGGATTCCCTATATGCATATGTTAAATAGGGATAAGGATTCCCCACGTGAATCTAATAATTAGGGATAAGGATCCCCATGTGCATATGTTAAATAGGGATAAGGATTCCACATGTGCATATGTTAAATAGGGATAAGGATTCCCCATACATGAGCATAATGTTGTATAAAGCAATAAGATGCATATGATTGGAGTGAAATATAAATACTGTTAGATTACTACTTTTTCATAACCATGTTTTGTTAGAGAATGTTTTCTAGCTGGCAGTTATAGTATAGACATATGATTTATACAGATAAATGGTCAGTAAAGGGGTTGTATGAATGGGACAGTGCAAGAAAGTGTGTGTTAGAATATGTTTAGTCCATGTAAAGGACACAAAAGTCAAAGTGTTATTTAATGAGGGTGAGATAGGTGTGCCTCTGTTAAAGTATGCTAATGGGCAGCCATAAATAAAATGCAACCATATTCTCTTGCATTAGATTAAAAGAAAATAAAACCCTTTTCTAGTGAACATATTGACTGAAAAGTTCTGTATCATATATTTATTTCTTCTAATAACCACCTCTAAGTGATACCCACCTCAAACTGGCAGCATAAGCATCCCATCTCCCTCTCCCTGTCTCTCTGTGGATTTGCAGACCATCAAGTTGGTTCAATATGGTTCCTTCCTCAGGCATTAGATTGTGAACCACCAACATTACTTCTTGAGCAGGTTCTGGCCTTACTGTCAATTGGTGGACCATTAAAAAAAATAGAACTTCATAAGTGTGGTTTTCTGCTGCTTTCTTTAAAGAACCTGTTGTAATTATTAAATCAATGAATGTGCCTTAGCAATGCCAAATCCTGTCCAAACTTTCAATTCACAATTTTAAGCGAACTAAAACAATTTTCATACCCAAGAACAACTTGTAACTTTTACAGTTATTGATTTTTTTATCTCCATTCTGCACTCTTCCACTGAAACATATAATACATGAGGGCAAAGCACTGTGTTATATTTTGTATACAAACTGCAATAGCCATTTGTTTGTGCTGAGAGCAATTCAACAACTCCAAGACCTAAAAACTGCCCTTAATGCATATCTAGTAATAATTAAGAGTCGGGGTGCTGATATCACTTACACCTTTTGTTTTTAGTAGTATGCTCCATAGCTATCATGCAATCATTTCCAACATTTCTCCCTTTACTTTTCCTTTCTTATTTATTTTATTCTGTCTCCTGTTTCCCTCATTCCTACCCCTTTTCACTTTGACCTCATGCCTTCTGGTGTGCCTGCCTCTCTGACAACGACTTGTTCTTATTACACTAATCCAATAGTGTATTGCCTACTTTACACTGATTGTTGCCTTTTCTGCTTCTTTAGCTCTCTTCCCTCCCAGTCTCACTCATATCACTTTCTGTAATATTATGATGATCAGTAGGTACATCACCATCATCTACACCCACCATCATCTTCTTGACATCCTGATACTTTCAACTTGCTTCAAGTTTCCATTAAAATTCTTGGAAGTTCCTACTCCCATAGCATGGTGGGATGAAGCCATGACTGTAGCCCATCCAAATCACATTTAATTAGTTGCACAGGTGCTGTAAGGAGCAAGATAGGGAGTAGGGTGGAGAATGACTTCTGCCATCTCACCCATCCTGGAGGAAATAAGGCAGTTCTGGTCTACAATATGTGTGGTACTCAGTGAGAGCAACAGTTGTGACATCGATAGTGTTTACATTAAATGAATATGTACTCACAAGTGGTGGTGCTGCATGTAACAACCCTCAGGGATGTGTATGCAGTACATGATGTTTGGCAGCCATTATGGAGCTCAGTAAAGCATTGACAGGGAATAAATGAATGTCTCCCCACAACACAACTCCATACTTACCAACCTTCAACTCTCATGAGTGTTTAGACTGGAGTGTTCATCCTAAGCAATGAATGGACTTTGGTTCTAACCCCATTAAAGAGGGGAGTGCTAAACCTCCACCTTGGAAGGGGAGGCTGCTGAGATCTGTTAAACTCAACCCCTTAGGCTTAGTTAGAGTCTCTCAGAAGGAGGAAGAAATAAGGCAGGTGAGTACTATCAATTGGTCTATTTGGTGTCATTCTTTCCTTTTTTATGTGTACATGAAAAAACAATCCAAAGTGTATAAACTAGAAAACAGCAACTGATATTTTTCTCAGTATTAAAATGTATGTTCAATTGTAGTTTAATTTCTGCATAAAAGTTTAGTAAGATGTTACTCAGCATTTGAAAATCCACAGCAGACTTTGGACTTGGTGGCATGTGATATTTTTCAAGACCATATGAAAAGTATTCTGACAAGTGTAATAGTTGTGAGTTTTTCCTTCCTTATTCTCTGAGAAATGATAACATTTTATATTATTTATTTAACCTTTTTTTCATTCATAGGCAAATATTAGGCTAAATACCCTGAAGAGCCATTTTAAGCATAGCCAATGACACGAGGTCAGAATCAAGCTTTGTACCTTGTGTCTAGGAGATGAACACTTCAAATATGATGTCAAACCCTCCCACAGTGGATTCTCAATTGTTTATAACTGTTTCATAATGCTTTTAAATAAGTGGAATTATTACACATTTTATTGTGCTTTGGCGTAAGCTTTTTGCAAGATCATCATCTATCTCACCAAATTTGTAATAATGATAAGTAACAACATTTTTTGTTTAGTCTCCTACTAACATTTACTGATTATCTATCAAGTTCAAATTAGTTGTGAAATACTTCCAACGGCATTCATAATGTAGCATGTATTTGTTCATAACTCAGAAGCTTGCTATTTGAATGTGAATTTCCTGTTTTACATGGTTGCAATTTTCTCAGTTCTGAGGTAACAGTATTTAATGTTTCTCTTTAAAGTGTCATCAACTTGTTTTTTGTACATCTGGCTTAGTTAAAAAAATGAAGCACAGTTGTAAAATCTGTTTTATTCAGATATAAATTAAAGATGTAGAATGTTTCTTTATACTGCTATCAATGTACAGCTATCTATGAACTCAGTATTTTGAACTCAGTGGAAGTAAATATTTCATTTCTTCTCAATAAGGTATATCTGTGTGTGTTTCCTGTTATTTACTCATTAAGATAATTCTGGTTGATGGCCCAACATAAATCTAAAGACAAAATCTTGAGAAGCAGCACCACTCTCTAATTGATGATGTCTAATGATATATGATGCCCTTATCCCAACTGATCAGTTTCAGATTAAAAAACACAAACTAACAGCACATCCCTGGTCATGGTGACACTGCTTTTCTCTAATGACTGCAAGAGCTCACTGACTCTAAAAGCACCCATATATAACCAAGAAAAAAATATCACCCCGACTGAATGTAGATGTATAGCAATCATGACACACAGAGAACACTCCTCAAGTAACAGAGTGTCACAGCGTTCTCCCAGTGGGATGTCTACTATCCCTCGATAGCCTTTTTATCCTTTTCCATCCCTTAATTACTCTGCCATTGGTCCAGTGTTTGAATAATCTGATATGCTAACAAACCTTGGCAGCAAGATCAGAGCAGGTGAAAGACAATTGAATCTGATCGGTCTTAACTGCCTCATTCAATAAGCACCTAGACACAAAATAATGCATAATAAGGGATGAGGACCACTGTCTTTCCATGGCCATCAAGCTAAAGTAAAACTTAAAAAAAAAAAAAGAGCTACAGTATAAGCCTTTCTAGCACTTATTGAACAGGAACTCTGTAACAGCTAGGTGATCATTCCTCTCCAACAAGTCAGAATTCTGACGGTATGACAGAGGCATTTTCTTGCACCTCTGAAGCCAGAATATTGAGAACTGTCAGCTATTAGATAGCAGTTACTTGGGACATGCTTGGCAGAAAAACATTATTTAATGTGGGGACTATAAAGTATGGACAACCTCAACATGGAAAAACCCAAGCTAATAAAGATGTCTTCTTAACCATTACTCATCCCACCATAGCCTGATAGTCTGAGGGGAACACAACTGATCAGTCTTAAGCGCATTCTTGCTAGACTAATGTTGCCACTCAGATTGGAATGGATTTTAAGAATGTAACACCTCCTTGATTTTTAATGACCACAGTCCTGGCCATGATGCAGCATCTAACTAACCTACCAAGTAACCTCCATGCCATGGCCTCCAGCTGCATCACTGAGGAGATTAAGTGCTTTAGATGACACATAGTCATCTTGACAAAGTAAAACTCCATAGTAATCAGCAAGGAAGACACACCACAAGTGGGAGACTCACCTTCATTTATTTTATTACTTGTACACAGTGATGGCTGTTGAGACCCCATTTTACTAAACCTGCTATGGATCTGAGAAATGTCCTACACAGGGGCATTTCCTGCCATGGCATATTGATTAAATCCAACAGCTCCATTTCATCCTGCATCCTCATTTTTGTGAGCAGCTAGTGATACATCAAAATCCTCCCTCAAGTACTGCAACACCCCTTGTGGCAAATTAAAAGATGGTGAAGTCATATCAATTTCAATCCCCAAGAATACTAGTGATCTAAGCAGGCTTGCAATCTTGTCTTCTTCAGATGCATTACCCTTGCTTTGAAATCAACCTGCCACATATTAATGTTAAGACTACATGTGCTGAAACCACATGCTAAGAGGGATTATGTTTGAAACTTCTCCCATCATACATTAGATCTGCTGATGTTCCTTATACTTGCTTTGTGTTGCTTCTGAAAGTGTGAGAATGGGAACTTAATTTATCTGACATACAGAAACATTTCTCCAAAATGGAGACATAGGCGTGGTGCTAGATTTAGCCAGCATACTTTATCATCTGTTTTAATTCTGCACTTTAAACTTTAGATAAAGAGTTAAAAATAGCTGATACTGTCAGTCAGTCAGTCAGGAGATCTGGCAAGGAATGATGGAAAGATAGACTGAAATGAATTTCTGGAAACATTAGATAACCAAATTGCCACAAATCACTTAAGTGATTTGTTAAATGTTGCAATGCCTTTAAGGGAAGCATTATATGCATCTGTGGTAGCACATTTACCAACAGAGAGACAAGCTTAGTCAGATAAGAATCTATAATGGTCTTTTTGGAATGAAGTAATGACAATTTTACTCTATGATTTCCTTACAAGAGGTGGAATATCAGTGATAGTACAGATAAGGGTAGATGCTACACCAAACTGATATTACATATTCTACCATCACTGACTGTGGACATAGCAGGAGCTCTAGTTAGCCATGCGAGAGCCAAAATGCCCAACAACTTTTCGGCATTTAATCTTACAGGAAAGGCATACTAAAATTTAAAAAAAACTAGATTTTCAGAAGATCCTCATTGCAGATGTGCCTTTATCCTATTTGCATTAGATGTCACCAAACATTTTCACCTACTTGTGCAGCTTTATGCAACTGTGAGATACTCATTCAAACTGTGATCTGATAAATTCCATGCTACTCTATATAGGATATGTGGATGTTACACATTATATCTTAGAAGGAGTGATTGTGTGCGCACAGTAACAGAACGAAGAGTCAAATATCAGTAGTTTAGTATTGTAACAGAGAATTATTTTAAATGATGAAACTCTGACTGTTCTGAGGGATATTTGGGGACAGTGGTCTTAAAGAAACTGCAATACTCGTGACTCTGAAACATATTCAAAGAGATGATTTTAAGTATAGACACCAAACTTAAAAGCCTGTAAATTAACACTATGTTACTGCATGTTATGCAGCAAAGCAGGCCAGCAACTGTTCAAAATGTTCTCTTTGTGATTTCAGGGTTGTAATATAACACACTGAACAATGAGTCCACATTATTCAGGCATTGACAAGTTTCAATGAGCAGGGGTGAAATTTAATATACCTACATACCGTAAATGAGAATTTCATTTCATTTTACAAAATCATAACATATCCCTTATACGTCTGCACACCTTTTTGTAGAAGACTAAGAATCCTTCCTAATTTCCAGTATATATCAGGGCCATGTCAATCTGTTAACATGATCAGTAATGATAAACATCATTTACTACCACATAAAATGATGTACATATACTATAAGCAATAGAGGAGTGGTTCTTATAAGACTTATGACTTCAAATCAGACCTATCTCTAATAAAAATAATAAGGGAACAGCTGGCATATGTCAATGTTAGGTGGAACTATTTAT
Organism: Protopterus annectens; assembly: GCF_019279795.1. Taxonomy (NCBI): domain Eukaryota; kingdom Metazoa; phylum Chordata; order Ceratodontiformes; family Protopteridae; genus Protopterus; species Protopterus annectens. Next base: position 532,377,914 of record NC_056728.1, on the reverse strand, counting down.
TTATAGTTCGTAATGATGCATTCCTTTGCAATAGTGATTATTCTCCAAAATAGATTTGCTTACACTGAATGGATTTGTTGTGGAACTAGTACCTCTAGAATTTTAAGAGAGTCAGAAATATGGATATTATCTGACCATACTGTCCATTTATGTCTTTCTGTGTATGTCCCAAATGCAAAACAGGTATGAAAGCTGCAAATGCATGCATCCAGCTTACACAAACGTTGTCCACACGCCTTTAATACTATACAGAAGAGAACAGGAAGGTTATATTTAGCTTTTGCAGTGTACTAAAACGGTATGAAGGATTCCCAAGTTTGATGTATCCAGTACTGTTTGTAAGCTTCTGAACCCCCCAAGCCTTTCTGTGTTAGTGGGAAGCCTTCTAGCTTATCAGTGAGAAAAGTAAGAACTAGGTAGCCTATCTACCACAAGAGGAGTGGTTTCTGGCCCAGAAATTGGAGTTTATTTGCCATTTGGGCAGTTTTTTATCTCTTTCAACTTTCTGGTTTAAAAGCCCTCATATACGCTTGTTTTCCACCTTTCCTGTAACTAGTCTTGTCTAGATACAGATTTGCTGTATCCAGGACTGTTTGTAAGCTTCTGAGAAGTGCCAAAGTCTGCTCTTCAAATTTTCCCTTAGATCTGCTAGGTCTCTCCTCTCTTGCACTTTTCCTAGCTTAGTAGTCTAGCACTTTACCATACCAGACTTCTTGTAGCAATTATTGTAGCACACAAAAGTGCTACCAGCACTAACTGTTCTACAAGGAATCAGCTCCAGTACTTATTATTAATGTCCACCCCATTCAGGCATGTGTAAAGGTCAGTTCCCTATGCTTTCTCCTATTAACCTGGTGAACTTGGGCATCCTGAGGCAATGTAGTAACTGCCTCATATACACCAGCAACCCTTTCCTCTTACCTCCCAATACTCAGACTTGTGAGAGATGCACTTATATATCGAAATTGGAAGCCACACACTCTCCAACCATGACTGGAATAGTTGGTCAAGAGGAGAAGGTCAACACTTGCACCACACCACATGGAACATATAGCCCTCCAGAAAACACACACCAGCAATGCCTTCACATAAAAACACAAACCACACACCTACCTTCATGGAGGCTCTCAATAAAAACCTACCCAAACAGCAGAGACCTCCAAGGCAGAAATACACTTGACCACCACAACACAGCACTAATCATGAGACACATAACTCTCCTAAACAGTGTGCCACTCAACCAAAGCCCCTAAGGAAAAACAGCATGCCCAGTACACTAGTCACTGGTTACTCGATAGTGAGGCACACTGATATCCCACTCACTAGGTTGAATAAGGAGAAGGTAACAGTCAGCTGCCTTTCAGGCCCCAGGGTCCACCACATAATGCACGCACTCAGGTCCCTCAACAACAGTTACAAATATGACTCTGTCTTTGTACATGCGGGTGAGAATGACCTGAGACATACCTTCCTGGACTACATGAAAAGAGACATGGAGGAGCTCTCAGATTATGTAGTCCAGCCTGGTATGACTCTAGCCCTTAGCAGCATCCTGCCATCACCCAGAATGATACCACAGTACAAGAAGAAAATGACCAATTTCAACAATTGGCTAAGTTTCTGGTGTCATTCTAAGGAGATCCAGTATCTGTTTGCCTGGGATGACATGACTGACAAACCTCAATGCTTTGCCAGAGGTGGCCTGCATCTGTCACCCCTGGGCTTCAGGATACTGGCCAAGGCACTTGCCACCCCTATAGTGCCTTTTTTTAGGTGGTGTTCCAAAGACCAAATTACTACCGTAACAGCTACAAACAAATGCAATCTGAGGGTCATGCTGTTCAATGCTAGAAGTCTAAATCTCAAAATGCACTCACTTGAAGCACTCCTTAAAATGGAGAATATTGACATTTGTGTTGTAACAGAGACCTGGTTCAAGGCAGCAGAAAGCACCCCTGTACTACCAGGTTATAGCTCATTCCACACCTTTTGGCCCCAGAACTTGGACCGAAGATCCAAAGGCAGTGTTTTTTCCTTATTCATAAAGGATCTGCACACCTCCAGACATAACGCATCAGCGATACTTCAGATGCAGCTAACAGTAGGTAAGACAGTGATTCAGGTCATAGCCTGTTATAGGTCCCCAACCATGTCCCAAGACTCACACTCCACATTCCTAAGCACCCTGTAGAATATTAGGGTCCAGCCTAACACTCTCATACTGGGCGACTTCAACTACCCCTCCATTAACTGGGAAAACTACTCATGTACCAATACACTTGCCCAATGTTTCCTGGAATTCATTAATTCCAATGGCCTGGACCAGCTCGTTCTTACCCCAACTAGAGGTAGCATCATCCTTGACCTGGTCATTACTAACATGGGCAACCATTGCTCTACACCGACAGTCAACTCCTCCCTGGTTAGATCCGACTGCAAACTAATAACCTTGAAATACACATTACTCCCACCCCCCTCCTCAAAGGTAACCACCATGAAAAATTTCTCCAAAGCTAACTTTGGGCTCCTAAAAACAGAGGTGGCTAACTTCACTGCACCCATGCAAATGGAGAGTAGCTGCATGACCGCCGAATCATACACCACTGCACTGTATGAACAAGTACACAAATTCATGCATCTCATCATACCCAATAGAACCAAGATGCTCTCCTCTAAAAAAAAGGAAGTCAATCTGGTGGTCCTCTGCCATAAACAAACTCCCTTATCAGCCTCAACAAAAAGTTGAGACCTCTCATCAGATCCTCTAAAGCTAGCTATGAAAAGAGAATTGCAGCAGATAATAAAGACAACCACAAGGCCTTCTATAGTTACATAAAGAATCTCCATGGCAATACCCAGATTTTCTCTCACCTACTGCACAATGGTTCCTCCTATACCGAGCCAACGGACATTGGCAATATACTGGCCAATAGATTCAGTGCCAACTTTACCCCCCCCCCCAAAGGACCAATCATAATACCAGTAGATTGCCAGGCACCCAATATTACTGCTGCACAGGTTAAAACAGCACTATCCAAGGTCAATAATACATCTTCCATGGGACTTGACAATATCCCTGGCTGTGTTCTACATGAACTACAGAGTGAACTGGCACCGTTCCTGTGTGCCCTGTTCAATCACAGTCTCACCTCAGGCTTTATCCCTACTGAAGGGCACACTGCTACAGTCATCCCTCTCCACAAAGGAGGAGCAACTACAGACCCTGAGAACTATTGCCCCATTAGCCTGACAAGTCTGATATGTAAAGCTATGGAACACATCATCATGGATCTAATAAACAAGGATATAGGGAATCTCCAAACTCTGGATCCCACACAGTTTGGATTTTTTAAAGTTAGATCATCCCTACTTAACTTGGTCGACTTCTTTGAGTCAGTCACCAGAGCTGTGGATGAAGGCAAGGTGATTCATACAGCCTACCTTAATCTGGCCAAGGCCTTTGATACCATTCCCCACCCAGGAATCATAGAAAAACTCACTAAGCTAGGCATCAACCCCTATATCCCTAGGTGGGTTGCAAATTGATTCACAGATAAAACCCACAGTGTGAAAGTAGATGACTCCAAGTCAGTCTGCCAAGCAGTCACGAGTGGAGTCCCACAGGGATCGGTCCTGGGTCCTTTCATGTTTGGTACCTACTTCTCAGAAGTCAAGGCCAACATGAAGGGACTCTGGTTTGCAAAGTTTGCAGGTAATTGCAAGCTGGGAGCCATTATTAACTCCCCAAGTGATGTTGACATCCTACACAAAGGCCACACTGAGACCAACGACTGGTGTCAGAACCTTGGCCTTAAGCTTAATGCCAAAAATGTGTCATCATCCCCTTTGGGAAAAATCCAATTCCCATGAATTGCCACATTGATGGTAGTCCACTCTACACAGAAGCATTATAAGAGATCTGGGAACACAGGTTGACAGTAACCTCTCTTTTGACCACCACATTGCCACTGTGGTCAGAAAGTCCTTCTATGTGGCACATCTCATTACTAAGGATTTTGCATCCAGGAAGAAAGAGGTCATTGTCTCCCTCTACTCTTCCCTCATTAGGCCAATTATTGAGTACAATGCCCCATTTGGCATGTACTTCACTAGACACCTGCAACAACTGGAGAACCCACAAAAGTACCTCACAAAGCAGATCCTAGGCCTTAAACACTTGTCCTATATGGACAGACTCAAAAAAAACTCCAGCTATTCTCTGTCTCATACCACCTGCTTAGAGGTGATCTCTGCTTAACTTACAAAGCCATGTCTGACCCAGCTCTGTTAGAAATGCTACATCTAAAGAAATCCCAATCCCTCTGCACCACATGCTCCAGAGACCTCAACCTCATTACCACAATCAACAGAATGTGCTGGAGGGACAGGTTCATAACCCAGAGACTGCCCATGCTATGGAAGAGACTTTCCATACATGTCAAACAGAGCACCTCACTGGCCCTCTTTAAAAGAAATCTTGATGAGTGGATAGGAAACAGAAAATTCACCCCAGGGATCACTCCAGTGGCTCAACTCGACAGAGGCACTGGGAACTAAGGTTGGGTGGCACCATTTTAGGGTAATCCTATGGGCTAGGCTTGTAAAGGCTCCAGGGCCATTAGCCTAGTACACACATATGAAACTATGAACCTATAATATTTGCACTGAAGGGAAAGAAAAGGATGGGCAATATGCAATAAATAGCTAACATTACATCTAAAAGGAAAATGGCGTGGGCTGAAATTTGTCATGACCAAGTGTCAGTTCATTTGTCATAAATACTCTAATGCAAAGATGAAAACCATTTAGCCAAAATGATTACTACTACACAATCCTGCAAACCTACAGATATGCAAATCTCATATTGTATATAGTGGTGCATAGTTCTATTTAAGAATGTATTAATAACTGTATATACTACCTTATTTAAGCTTAGGTATGCTACTATTCTTTGAAACATGTTTATTATAATGAAAATGTTACTTTATATTATTTCTTGTTCACAAAATTACTATATACACTAAAGTGTTTCACTTTTAATAATGTATATATATATGATGTCTTGTTTACATCCTCTTTGACAATAGTTGTGACTGTGCAGGATCAGAAGGCTAGCTGACCAACCTTATTAAAACTATACAAATAAATAAATAGCATAAAGTAAATAGCTGTTACTTTTGATGACAGTGGATCCTCTGTAGAAGCCTCATGCTACTGTAAAGCCCACCAGTTTTTCAAAAGGAACTATAGACTGTCTTCTCATAATCATTCTCCAGGATTCATCCAAAAATTTAAATTATTATCAGGGACATCAAAATATTTAAATCAGAAACTGGTTCTTAACCACACTGCAGTCTTCTGCTCTAGATATGTCTTAACTGCACTTTCACTTAATTCATTTATGCAGATGAGAAAATTAGTGAGAAAAAGGTCAATATAACCTATCACCATGTTGTTTGAAGTGGTAATATTTGGATAATAGGATTATAAAAGGGTCTATATTATATAAACTAAATTTCAGAACTTTGAATACCATATGGTCGACACCATATGATCAAAGTTCTGAAACTTCTAAACTGTAAAAAAAAAAAAACCCACACCCCCTCTACTTAAATATACCAACTCTGAGATCGCACTTTGATGGAGAATGGCACGGAAAAGGAAGATTTCCCTTTCCTATGCTGTAGCGTGATCTCGGAGTTGGTATATTTAAATAGTGTGGGGTGTGGGAGTGAAGGGGGGCTTGACCCCCTGCTTAAAGCATTTACTTTGCTTGTTTAGGTGTTTGTTTTCTTTTTTTTTTTTTTTTTTTAGTGTTTCAAAGTTTCAGAACTTCGATCATATTGTGTCGACCATATGGTATTCGAAGTTCTGAAACTTCATTTATGTAATATAGACCCTTATAAAATTAGTCAGCACATTTATTTATTTATTTATTCATTCATTCATTTATTAATTTATTTATTTACTTGCTTAGCTTTTGTTAACTGGGTAAGTGGACTGTACCAAGGACCCTTTCAGCCATGACATTAGCTAAAGGCAGAATCACAATACAAGAGATATATAAAAATAATATATGCTTCCATAGACAAGTAGGACTGAAAACACAGTCTGTATCCTCCATACCTGTAGTCCTTAAAATACCAAGATACCAGGATACCAAGAATTACTCATTCTAAAGGCTTAAATCTTGCCTGTGATATAAATAGGACCTGCTGGCGAGACAAGTATGTATCCCAGAGACTACCCCCTCTATGGAACAGGCTTCTCATTCATGTGAAGCAGAATTCCTCCCCAACCCAATTCAAGTGCAACTTGGACAATTGGATGCAAATCTAGAAATTCATCCCTGGTTTGGCACCTATGTCTCTAATGGACACAGGCAACTTGTAAAAGGTTCCTCTCCTAGGCCCATGCTTACACTTATCAAGGGTATCAGAACTTGTCAGAGATTTAGGATCCATGGCTAGGCTTAAAAATGTGCTTGTGGTTGTTAGCCTAGTAAACACCTATGAAGATGGACATTGAGAAAAAAGACATTCTGTTGGGCATCACTGCTGAGATAAAATGCAAAATATTATGTAATAATGTCACAAAACTGAGCCCATTAATTTAATTTACCATTAACTCAAAACCTATAACCCTAGGATGCAAATGAGCACAGAGCTTCCTGCTCACTCAACTATTGTTGCTGTGAATTATAAGTAAAGGGAGGTGCAACAAATTTGCCATACAAAGGGCGCAATATTTCGAGAACCAAGGCAGTTTTATCTTCTTGTGTTCCACTGTGTAAATCTACAACTTAACAGCTATTTCTCTCTCTCTCTCTCTCTCTTTCTTTCTAACTCTCTCATCTGTGAAATAAGTCCCCATTACGTGCATCTGCGAGTGAATCTCACAAGCTGGTCAAAGGTTTAAGATTCATTTTCAAGTTACAATCTTTACAGAATATTAACAGATGTGTTACTACAACACTAGATAATCCATACAAATATACAATCATCAATACACAATACTAAGACAGTGTATGCTAACGTATTCAATTAGGCCTCGGCTAAAAACATATCCTTACTTTTCTTTTTATTCGATGCATCATATATAATAAATATTCAACATATTTGGTGGTGTGGTCTTCCCCAATGTTGAACAGATGACTGACAAATTCATTTGGATCTTCAGACATTGCACAGTTATAATGTGGACCAACATTTATAGTAGTACATAAATGTCCTGATGTGTTATAACAACATGCAGATTACCACCATGTGAACAAGGTCTTATGCTGTATTATAATCACAAGGGCACATCTCCACCTACATTTTTAGCTTTTTCATTTACACCAAACATTTCCCTATAAACCTTGAATTTATATTGATATCTGATATAGTTTGTTGCATGTTCTCTGCTGTCTGGTATGAGATAAGCTACATTAGCATAGTCACTTAAAGCCTCTTTGCCAAGTTTTTAAATAGTTATGTGCTCTTAATCTTCTATATCTTTTACTTACCATCATATATTTTGTAAGATACAGGTTCAGATACTGAAAACCATACTCTGTTTGAATATTACTAATACTTTTAACTACAGGACTCATTCTGAATTTTTTATAAAACTACAATTTTTGACTGAAACATTCTGAATCATCTCTTTTCTATCTAATCTTATTGAGAGCATCCAGCAATACAGAATTGTTTTTCTGCATTTAACTCAAAAACAAGGGGTGGTGGCGGTCCGGACTTTAATGATTGCTCTACAGCAAGGTCTATACTTTACCTCTGTAGCATGTGTTACAAGAAAATGCTTTGATTTAACTATGCGGATCACAGGCAAACTAGGAGATCCTGTTGGCATCCATTTCAGTAAAGCATTTCTCAATTTACTCCTGACAAAAAATCTTCTGTCTATATTAGTTGCAATTACTTATAAAGAAATATTATACCTAAACAGGTAAATTATGGAACTTCACAAAAATGCCCCTGTTAACCTAAGTTTATAGCTCATACCCTTTTTATTGTTGCTAACTATGAGCTTACTTTTATTCACATTAATATGTAAACCACTATTGTTGATAAATTCTAGATGCCTATTCAAAATAAGAATGTATATAAAACCAACAAGTCATCCAAATTTCCAGATAGGGTATCCTCTTTGAGCTTCTCAATGTCTTTATACTTACTTTCATTTTAAACTATGAAAGCTATAGAGCCAGCATGCAACCCTGTCTCCATCTTTATTAGCTCTAAATCTTTGACTTAAAAACAAAAAACAAGAATAATTGAGACTTTGAGTTGTATCCATACATCTTCATGCAGGGCTGCTATTATTTTAATCAACTTCAAGGTAAATTTCTTGTTCATTATTTTAAGCTACAGTTTCCTTTCTTAATCATGATGTCAAAAGTGGCTTCTAAAACAAGCAATACCACCCAAGCATAGTTTCTGCAATATGTTAAAATAAAAGCAAGAGGTTGCCATAGATTTGCTGAACATATATGCACATTCCTGTTTTTTTTTGTTGTTGTTTAATCAATCTAAATATTTGTGACAAGCTGTCAACCACAGTTATTGGCCTTTAAGATTGCTGATCCTCATCAGTATACTTTTTATACGTTGGTACAGTGATTTCACCAGACCATGTTTCTGGAAAGGACTTAAGAACTTAATAACACCTGCTTCTATGTGGCAAATAAACTTTGTTAGGTGGTATCATTAATAGACCAGAGAACTGATTTTGTTATCCAGTACATGATCTGACTGTTCCCCATAAGGTCATGCTGTTTTTTATTAAATAAGATCTCCTACATTTTATTCCACCATTTTCCTGCACATACTTCTTTACTGGTTTAATGTAATTTCTACATAGTAACCCCAATGTTATTATCAGATCATTATTCCATTCTGATACAGTTTTATTCACATTTTACAAGTTATTATAAAATCAATTAACTTTGAACATTATCTATCAATCCACCACCAAACTTTATACTGTTTACTCCTATTCTTTTGAAACTTAGTTTATTGATTTATCTGCAAGTTCAGTTCCTCCAGGAATCAATTTATATAGCCTCCTTTGAGACTATGTATACTAATATCTCATTTATCTCCTATAGAATGTCCTTTCCTGTTATTTCTCTTCTTTATGGAGTTTGATTATGCCACTTATTCCACATGTCTATACTTCAAACTTCTCTTTCTCCAAATTTAATTCCAAAGGCAGGGTTGATGAACACTTAGAATTTTTTGTAAATATATTTCTACATTTGATGTCTCATTTCCATTTCTGGAAATTATAAAGTAAGGAATAAAACTACCTGTTTGTAATACATATAAATAATTGCAACTACCTTTACATAACTCATGTTCATTTATTATCAAAGGATCAAACTTTGTAACGATTTTCAGTAAAATAATTTCTTCACTACTTATACGGTCCTCTGAAATTATGCAACCATGCATTTTGCATGTTTCAAAGCTGTTCATAATTCCTGCACGTAACCATCCTAGCATTTCCATTCCTCACATACAATGAACCTCACCTTTTCCACTACTATCTGGTTCCACCGCGTTCCCTGAATATTTAACTCATTCACTCCAGAACAGCTCAGAAAATGCTGCCTGCTTCACACGATTAAAAGATGGCTGCCATTCTGTAAACACTGCTGACCTGCAGCTCTTCAATAAACCTGAGAAAAATCTGTAACCTGAGTCGATACCAAGAGGTTTGAACATCAAATTAAAGACAAAAAAGATGCATCTACACTTAATTAATCTATAATCAGGAAAAAAAGTGGAAAAAAAAGTATTTATCCATCAGGATTCCAAGTGATTAGCTAGCTCTGAAGAGAGACATAAACAAAGGACTGTGTGCATTCTTCATTTTACCTGTCAGCTTGGGGATAGGAAAATGTCACAAGAAGGAAAAAGCATGGAAACAACTACTACCAAAACAAAGCTGTCGGAATTACAGTCACCAGTAAAGGATGGGAGTGCGAAAAAACAAAGAATTACTAGACAGCAGGAACAACAGAAGCCAGAGACTAGATCTAAAACTGATCAGCCACTGAACATGGATGATATCAAACATGCTTTGTTACTTATACAAGAAGCTTTAAAGGACTTGACTACTCAAATACAAACTTTTGGAGTTTCATGTAATCAGCTGCTTCGGAGAATGGACAAAACAGAGGCTAGAATTTCAGAAACGGAGGACAAAATAGACTTGCTGGAGAAGAAAACAAAAGTATATGATATGGATTTACAAGCCATGCAAAGCAAACTTACTGATTTAGAAGCGAGGTCTAGGAGAAACAATATTATTATTAGAGGGATCCCTGAAAACATTCAGTATGCAGAGCTAATACCAACTATAACACAAATATTTGAAATTTTGTTAAATGATGCTGATGGAGTGAAACAAATTGTTATCGAAAGGGCACACAGAGCACTGAGAGCGGTACAAGCATCTAATATGCCTAGACCTGTATATGCTAAGATATTGAACTTTCAAGATGTTAGCAAAATACTTTTTACTGCAAAAAAGAATGGTGGCTTTGTTATGTGGAAAAATAATAAAATATCTCTGGCTCAGGATTTACCACTACAAGTAAGGCAAGCTAGGCAGTCTTTATCTGCATACTGTAAATTTCTGATTGACAAGCAAATTAAATTCCAGATGAAATACCCTAATGTGCTTACATTTATGGTGGATGGGATTAAATACTCTGTTTCTACTAAAAACGAGGCAAAGAGAGTGTTTCTGAAGGTTTTTAAAGTTTTACCTGCATCAGAGGGCTGAAAGAAACTTCCGTTGAGACTGGCATGCTCCTGAGGTCAGATCCAGTATGTACTATACTTCGAGGCTTAGGTAATCCTTTGTTCCCTGCTTAAGTCGTTTAGGCCTCTGTAAAAGCAATAAAACTGTTTGTTTGCAATAATCCGAGGGTCTGCTGGCCAGTTTCCGAACTTTTATGACCTCTATGAACTATTTTCGTCGAGTGGTAAACAGGAAATCTCTTGAATGCAGCTGAGAGTGTGGATTTCGATGTAACACTTCCTGTGGTCCGGCTGTGAAAGCGGTCCTCCGTCGCGAGTATTACTGACGGTTTCCTGGCTTGAGAAGCTGAAAAGAACTGATATAATGTGTTAATGCTTTTTTTAACAAGTAAATAACATTAGAATGTGTACGTGAAGCACATAATAACATCTGTTTTTCCTGTGTCTTTTTCCTTATGCTTATAGTTTTGAACCAAATTATGTTTTTATACTATCTGCAGTGGGTGCAAGGTTTAGCACTGTATATATGAATATAAATAGGTAAATAGTGGCTATTGGGTGGTGTTAATCAGACAACTAATGTTAGTATAGTTGGGAACTAAAGTATGCAACTGCAAAACTTTAATAACTGGTAGTTGCAGGCACTGTGTATGGTACAGAATTATAATGTGGGATGCATTTACGTTTTTTTTTTTTTGCTTGTTTCTTGTTTTTTTTTCTTTCTTTCTCTCTCTCAATAAAAGTGGTATATAAATAATGATTGTAACAAAAGAGGTAGTTGGGGTAGGTATAAGTAGCTAGTCAATATATTAAAATTTTTCTTTAAATGGTAATAATACCTTACAATGGAGATTTGCTTAATTAATAGTTGGAACATAAGCTGTAGAGCAATAGCAGTGCTTGTTAGGGAATGTTTAGTTTAGACTTTGTAGTAGCTAAGTTAGAATATATAGATTGTAAGTTTAGGAAATGTTTTAAGTTTTATTACATGAAGCTTTTAAATATGTTTGTGTTTTTAACCTTGTTCATGTTTTTTCACATACAAGACCTATATAAGTCCTGGTCCAGGGGTAAAGTGGGTAAGCACTGGCTGGGGACGGGATGTAGGAAATGCATCCAGATTATGTTTAGTATGCAGTTAGTACATATCCATTGGACAATCTCCCTCTTATACTATTATTTGATAATTAGACCTGTCAATGTGGGAATTAGACTCATGGAACGTTAAAGGGCTCCAGAACTTGAAGAAGAGGAAGCTGTTACTACACATATTGCTACAGGACAAAGCACTGTTTGCATTTTTACAAGAAACACACGTGCTAAATGATCAGTGAGATGATATTAGGAAAAAGAACTGGATCAGAGCGGTAGTGGCATCAGAAGGTAAGACAAATAGTGCTGGAGTAGCCATAATTATTAAAACTCAATACAAAGACAAGATTTTAGACTCTAAAGTGGATCAAAATGGGCGATGGTGTTATGTTATTTTATCGGATAATGCGTTTGATAAACCTCTTTTACTTTTGAATATATATGCACCATGTAATGACCAACAAAGTTTCATAACATCATTATATCCAATCCTAACACAGTATGATGGTGATTATTTTATTGTGGGTGGGGACTGGAATACCTATCAAAATCCAAAGTTGAATAGGTCTTGTCCACAAAGAGCATTTAATAAGCAGGCCGGGATAGCATTAAATGATTTCAAGGAAGATTTTCAATTATATGACCCCTTTCGTTATGCACATAATATTAATAATGCAATTAAGTATACCTTCTATTCACCATGCCACAAAATGTGGTCTAGAATAGATTTTTTCTTGATATCCAAAGCATTAATTAATTTGGAACCAGTAGTGGTTATACACACTCGATATCTATCAGATCACTCAAAAATTTCGTTAAGGTTTTCTAAAGATTTAAAAGATACAAGAATGCATAGAGGTTACAATTGGTCACTTAATCCAAATCTGTTAAATAAAAAGGATATAATAGATGGAATTGTAAAATATCTGAAAGGTTTAACAGATAGGTTGAAGCTTCAGGAACATACTCCTGATATTGAATAGGCAGCAGCTAAATCTCAAATTAGAGGATTTCTTTTGCAAAAAAGCCTCATATTATAAGAAAATGCAAAACAATGCTATTCAAAAATTAGAAGCAAAAGTGAAGCTACTTGATAAAGAACTGATTCAGAATTTTAATGCTCAAACAGAGAAAGAAATGTTGAAATGTCAAAGGGATCTCTTCTTGCTGCATAATAGTAGATTAACACTTCAGGAGCATAGGTGTTTAGTGAAATATGCCAATAATGTTCAAATACCGTCAAAAGCATTGGCAAGGATTATAAATCAATTGAAAACAACTGTACATATTTCGGAAATACAATGTAATGACACAGTGTATTCTAAAGCTGAGGATATTATTGATATTTTTGAAAAAATCTATACCAAGGTATATGAGGGTCAAATTGATAGGTCTATACATAAGCAGAATAAAAGATTCTTGCAAAAAATTAACTTTCCAAAATTAGAAGAGAGTCTGCAAGGTGATCTGATTAAACCTATATCTCCAGAGGAAATAGTATATGTAATTCAACATATGAAAGTACATAAGTCACCAGGTCCTGATGGTTTGACAGTTGAATTTTATAAAGAGTTTGCGGATAGTTTTGGTAAAATATTGTCTCATGTATTTAACTACATAATCAGAAATAAAATTAGTGATCCTCACCTTAATGCGTCAAAAACAATCTTTATACATAAAGCTAATTCAGACCCCCAAAGCCCGGATAATTACAGGCCAGTAGCATTAATAAATGTGGATATGAAAATTCTAACTACCATTATAGCATGTAGGTTAAAAAAGATTATGATACATTTAATTTCTAAGGAACAGGCTGGATTTATGGCAACTAGACAAACTAGTGATAACACACTTACACTACATAATATGATGATGTATGCTAAACAAAACAACTTTAATATTTATGCCCTTATAATAGATGCTCAGAAAGCATTTGATAGAGTGGATATAAACTTTTTGTTTGATGTGTTACCTTATTTCAATATGCCACAGGAATTTATTCAGATACTACAAATATTATATAGTAATCCGTATACTACGTTATATATTAATAGGAGTTATTCTAAAAGAATACAGATTAAAAATGGTACACGGCAGGGTTGCTCTTTGTCCCCCTTATTGTTTAACCTTTATTTAGATCCTCTATTTTTATATATTAAGCAAAATTTGTATCATAATGCACCAATTCTTTATAGGAATAAATTATTAATGTCGGCATTTGCTGATGATCTTATTATTTATTTTACAACCCCAATTTCTGATAGAGAAAAGATATTAAATTTTATAAACGAATTTTCAGAAGTCTCTAATTACAAAATTAATTTGGAGAAAACTAGTATTTTCCCGTTAAGAACCCCTAAACCTTTTTCATTAATGTCCCTGGTGGGGAAGATATCATGTAAAGAAAATATCAAATATTTGGATATTAGCTTCTCTACGGATAATAAGGATTTTTATAGTAATAATATTAAACGTGTATGGGAACAAATAGTAGCTGATTGTGGCAGATGGAGGAATTTAAGACTACCGGTATTGGCAAAAGTATCAATAGTGAAAATGAATATATTACCACGAATGTTGTATATCTTTAGGTCTGCTCAAGTATCAATTTCAAAGACAGTTTTTAAACAAATTCATAAAGATCTAGCTAAATTTATTTGGGAGCCAAAGAAAACTAGAATATCGTATGAGAAATTAATGACCCCAAAGAGTAGAGGAGGACTTGAGTTACCGAATTTTGAAGTATACTATTTAATTGTGAACGCCAACAGGTGTTTAAGAATTGCTAATTATGAGGTAACTAGTACAAAGTGGATATCAACTTGGGTGGTCTTGAATTACAAGCATATTCTAGATCGGAATATAAATCCTAAAGCTTTACCCTTTTTGGGTAAAAGTAGTTTGATAAAGTATGGGATTATGGACCACTTAAAAACATATGTATTATCTTTGCAAAATTTATTCCAATCAGTAGACTTGTTGCAATATATGATGGTTTTTCAACCTTTCCATAGGAATCCCAATTTTAAACTAAATAATCAGTTGATTGATCTTGGTAAATTCCCATTAATAGTTAATTTGACTCTGATTGATGTTTTTAATAAATTTAATTTATCAGCTTCGCAAGGTAGACAGGAATTGAATCTTCCTAAGAGTTATATGGTTATCATGAGACAAATCAGAGAACTTGCTCTGAGTCATTTTGAAAACTTTAAACCGGTAGTCGGAATTGTGGATAAATGCTTTGAATTGTGGCAGGCTCTCCAACAGGAGGTCAAATTTATAACAACAACAAATAAATTAATTAAAGATTTAAAATTCCAGGATAAAATTCTATTGTCAGGGTATTGGGTAAACAAAATGACAGTAGCAGATAATCAGGTATTAAAAGCAATTGATTTAACAATAAAATCAGTCTCTTTTCAAAAGTTGATGTATACGCAGTTGATGATTTGGAATAATGCTTATTATACTCGTCTTAGGTTACATAAATTTAATTCTAGGAATTCTCCAACTTGTCCATATTGCACAAATCAAACGGTGGATCTTCTTCATATGTTCTGGAGCTGCAAGTGTATATATAAACTTTGGAACTCTCTTAGAACACAACTACAAAAGATGGGTTATCAAAGTTCAACATTATCATGGGAATTTATGATTCTACATGTTCCTCCAAGAGAGCTCTCTAGATCACAAACTATAATATGTATGAATATTTTTTTGCTGATGAAGTTATATATAGCTACAAATTGGTTAGAACCAGATAAGACATCATGGCATAATTTTAAGCTTGTGGCTATAAAGCATATATTAGCACATAAATTACTCCTGAAGCAAAGTAACAAAAATATTAATAACCCAAAAATATGGGAAAAGGTTTTTAATATTATATTAGCATAATACTGTTATTAGGAATATATTAAAGTTTGGATGTATATGTGGAGGAAACAATGTTTTGAAAACATATATGATATGTATGGACGCAAAGTACTTCTACAAATGTTTTGGCTTTGTTTTTTTCCCCTGGTGTTTTCTTTTTTGGAATAATGACAATTTTTATATGGAAGCATTTCGTGTAGATTTTGTATATAGTTTTGATAGTAATAGTAGTGAATTATGTGTGTGATTTTATTGTATTTGGAAAATATATTTCAATAAAAATTTATTATGGAAAAAAAAAGAAAATGCTGCCTGCTTACTTCCACCACAGGAACAACAGTGCAGCCTGAGCTCATTTTCAGATAATCCATTTGTAATACCATACAAAAAGCTAATGTTCATAGCTCTTTAACCACAACAGCTAGACTAAAAATGTAAATATGAAATTTGTTCACCAGACACTGTTCTTTGCAAGGGTGTAAATGTTGATAGAGTGTACGTAAGTCATTATTAAATATTTGCTAAGGCATGCTGATGTTATGCATATTTTTTACCTTGTTGGTAAAACAAATCACAATATCTTGGTGAATATACCATGTAGACCCATACAGTTTGCAATAAATTTATTTGTATGAATGTCAGCTTTAAAATGATACCTTATCCACTACTGCGTGATGCTCCTTTACTGAGATATTCACAGAAATATGATTAATAGTATATTTCCCATCTTCTTCTTCTTCTTCTTTTGGCTTTTCCCAGTAAGGGTTCATAATATCTCATCACCTGCAACAGATAGAAACTACATATCAATGTACAAGTTGTGTGGCTCAATGTCAGCTTCAAAACAATGCATTATGTTTGTCATCACCATGCTCTGTTGCAAAGATTTGGGCATAATAATGAGGAATGTCCTAATTTCCATAATCCAACAAATAAACAGAGTATTTGACTTCTGACCTTGTCATGGATGAGCAGTAATTTTTTGCAGAAATTGATGATTGATTGTTTTGCTGTGAGTATTTGTGAGTATTACACTTCACTCCTGACCTTGCCTTACTTCCTTGCACACAAATTCACAGAAATATGGCAAATATATTAATTTTCATAATCTGACAAGCAAACAGTGATATCTGTCCATGTATGATACTCATAATTCCTTATTACATGAAGATGTACATTTTGATAGTGTCTTCAAAGGGATACCTCACTCATCACCTTGCCATCTTTCTTAGCAAAGTTATTTACCAAAATATGGAAAAATCATAATTTTCATAACCTGAGTTACAAATAAACTGAGATGATATTTATACATGTGTATAGTATACAGATACAGTAATTTTACCCTTTTGCAAGTACTAATACTGTCTTCAAAAAGTGGGTGTTATTCAACATGTTGACATGTTCGCTGCCACAGGTGTTCACTAAAATATGAAATAATATCATAATTTTCATAACCTGAGTCAGAAACAGTGATATCTGCAGATGTGTACAGCATATAGATACAGTTTTTTTACCATTTTGTAAGAAGTAATACTGTCTTCAAAATAAGTCTTACTCAGCATGTTGAAATGTTTCTTACCACAGTTATTTACCAAAATATGGAAAAATATAATTAATTTCAGAACCTAATTCATAAACAATCTGTGATATATGTACATGTGTACAGCATACATATTGTTCTTTACCATTTTAAAATAAGGTTTTACTCAGCATGTTGACAAGTTCCCTAGCAGACTTCTACAGCAACATATGAAAATGATCATAATTTTCATAACCTGAGTCATAACATGCAATAACTGTAAAACATACAATTACAGTTCTTTTGCTGTGTTATAAGGAGTGAAAAAGGTTTCATAAAATTTAATGAAGTTTTACTTACCATAATGGTCTTACTTGGTCGTGGTTGTTTTCCATCCTTTGTCAATATGTTCATGTTGCCAGTATATTGTGTATTGGTGCCATCATGGCATCATGCAGGTCAGTCAAGAAGTGGTCAAAGTCATCTTCATTTAGGTGAATTCCATCACTTCTGTTAAGGTGAACATCTTCTGCAGTGATGTTGTCATGGCTGATTGCTGATCCACTGATCCTGTGCTTCAAGCCATGCATGAACACATTCTATAACTGTCTGGCCTTGTGCATTGCCCGTTGGTTGTTTGCATTTCTCCAGTTCTGGAGAGGAATTATGTCAGACCACACAAAATGACAATGTGACCACCACGACTGCATCAGACCTCTCAATCATACTGAATTCCTCAGTATTTACTGGTTTTGAGGGAAAAAAATGGGGTGCCATGAATTCCCGTGTGGTCTCTTTAATTCCGGATTTTTTTGCTTATTTTTTTATTTTGTATTACAACTTTAAAATTATGGCTGACATCATCTGCATCATCAGCCTACAGGGTCATGTGTGATGACATCAGCTTTGTTGGACAGATTTTGATCTGTTTGGGATGGAATATGGCAGCAATGGAGGTTGTACAAATGTTAAGTTTCAATCTGTAATGGGGACAGCAGCTAGCAGATTCCAGTATCTGATTAGCAGCTTGTGTATGGTCTGTGTACTAAAGCAGACTTTAATTTCCTGAGCGCAGCAGCTTGCAGATTACAGTATCTGATTAGCAGTTCGCGTATGGTCTGTGTGCTAAAGCAGACTTTAATTTCCTGAGTACAGCAGCTTGCAGATTCCAGCATCTGATTAGCAGCTCACTTATGGTGTGTGTACTAAGAATCCAGCATCTGATTAGCAGCTCTCATATGGTGTGTGTACTAAAGCAGATATTAATGCAGGCAGGCAGCTTGCAGAGTCTTGGTTTAGTTTGCGACTCGCATGTGTTGGTTCTGCACATTAATTCTGTTAATTCTGGCCACTCTACTCATATACGGTGTGTGTACTAAAGCAGATGTTAATGTAGGCAGCTTGCAGATTCTTGGTTTAGTTTGCAACTTGAATGTGTTTGTTCTCCTCATTAATTTTGTTTATTCTGGCCACTCTGCTCGTATATGGTGTATGTACTAAGGCAGACAATGTAGGCAGCTTGCAGATTCTTGGTTTAGGTTGCAACTCATGTGTGTTGGTCTTGCTCATTAGTTCTGTTAATTCTGGCCACTCTGCTCATATATGGTGTGTATACTAAAGCAGAAGTTAATGTAGACAGCTTGCAGATTCTTGGTTTAGTTTGTGACTTGAATGTGTTGGTTCTGCTCATTAATTCTGGCCACTGTTAGTTTAGTTTGGTTCTGCTCGTGCCACTCATTTGCTGCTCCTTAATTCTGGTTTATATTATTTGGTGCGAGGTGAGGGGTTTGGTTCTGCTTGTGTCATTCATTTGCTGCTCGCTAGTTCTGGTTTATATTATTTGGTGCAAGGGTGTGAGTGTGTGTGTGTGTGTGTGTGTGTGTGTGTGTGTGTGTGTGTGTGTAATAATTGCTTTTGATGCAGAAGTCTGTGGGTTCTACTCCCACAGTATGTAGATGGATTGCTGATACTGTAGTGTGTTGTACATTTAAAGGGAATGGATGCTGCAGTCCTGAGAATGTCCTCTTTGACAGAGATACCTAGTAACTATGAATGTGTTATCAATTTGCCATCCATTCCCTATTGCAATAACACTAGCTTATTTTTTAATGTAACCTATGCAATTTATTCCTCAAGGGTAACAAACACTTATTTTATAGATGAAACAATGCAATATAAAGTTGTTTGCTAGCAGCAACCTCTTCATTCCTTATAGATGTCTCTAAAGTGGAATTTTCTATGACTTTTACTTCTGCAGAGATTGTGCATATTTACTGATACTGGTGGACTGTAGAAGTTTGAATAGACTTATGATGGAAATGTTCTGAATTGGGCAGTTTTGTCATTATTGTTTCATTGCTTACTGGAAAAATGTTCAAAACAATAAATTTAAAACTCACTCTAACAAGTGTGCTGTATTATACAAGGAATATAATTTAATACAATCAGGAAAGTGTATCAAATAACACATGAGTGTTTTGTGTGCAAAGGCCTATGATTTGAAAATAGCCCAAATGTTGTACTGGGTTTAAATGCTGTTTCAATGAATGTGAGTTTCAAGGGCAGAGAAGTTTTAATGCTAAGTCTATTTTCATTGTGAGACTGTATTGCTTTGTTTAGCAGATGCCTGTTAGTGTTTGTGCTATAAAATGCATGTATATGTGGGGGCATTTGACCATGAATTTGTAAGGGGGGGGTAAACTCAAAGATAGCCCCATGTGGCACAAACTCTAGCTATGCCACTGATCAGTAGGCCATGGAGAATGGCTTTTGGAGGTCCTAGCAAACTAATATTCTTTTGCTAAAATTAGAATATTGCCTACAATTAAATGCCATACTTTTACCACAAAACCCACACACCACATACTGCAAGTCACCAAAAACAAAATGCTAAGGTTCATCATCTTCTCTCTTCCCAGTGAACATCATTGCTACACATTTAAAAAAATGCTTACCATTTACTACAGGGTCTCTGGGGCCATATTTTAGTTGTCTGTTCTTCAGTTTTGCATTTGAAAGGTGGTATCCCACAATTCCATTTGGAGTGGGTGAGGTTACATAATTATGTACTCAAATTTTATGTTAATCAGCATACAGATTTGTACCTATTTTTCATGGGCCTTTGTCCAGATTTTTGATGTTTCCAGGTTGAGAGGTATGGACTGCATGTGTTCAAAAATTACCTTAATTTTAAAGTTCAGCTCTCTACGTTATTGAGTGATGACATCATTCCATCCAGTGTGCAACACAAGAGTGTCAGGCACAGAATAGATAGAACACTTCTCTTCTAAAAACTGCATGCTTCCAGTCCAATACATACCTCTTCTTGCAATCCAGTGTACCTTCATGCTAGATGTGAGGAAGCTCAAGTTGTAGCATTTCTCACTTCTGGAGGCATGCCTGGCAGCCCAGTAAATGTAGGAATGGCTACACACTCACACTCTCACTTGTCATTCCCCTGCTCTTGAAGCTGTATCACTATCACGAGGTAGAAGCAGTTGCACAGGGAAGTAATGGTGATGTTTGAGAGATTTACTGGATTACTACATATATATATGTATATAAAATGGATTACCTTGTTTGCCAGTTCAAATATTCACTCCTAACCACAGTGGCATTATTCTTTTGATAAGATTCTTAATTTGTAATGATGATGCAGAGGTGCATCTGTACCAACCAGGAAAATACCAACACACGCTATCAGAATGTCAGTGGGTACAAATCACTGTAAACAGATACATTCTTGCCCAAGCCAAAATACTGCATGAATGGATACGAACAAGGGGCTAGAGAAAGTGTGTGTAAAGAGAAAAAGCAGGGTCAGGACAGCCACTGTACTAATGAACCCAGGACAGGTTTGGAGCTTCAGTGGCACTTGAGGGCATCTGAAGTGTCCCATACCTGTACTGGTTACCCACTCAGACTGCTGATACCAGCACTATCTCATGACTTCTTTCAGTGTCAGGAGTGTCCCTTCCCCCTACTTTTTCCATTTCCATATGTCCTTTTCAGCAATGGACATAATGAATCAAAGGGCTAATCTATAGTCTCTTGCCCTGACCTAAATAAACTTCCTGAAGGGATGGGAGAGGTACAGAGGCCGTACATGAGAAAAGAAAAGGGCTAGCCTAGACTTTTTCTTTCTGCATGCGTCTTTTCAGGAACAGAAAGAAGGTATTGCTTGGCATCCTTGAAACCATGCATATGCAGGACAGAACAGAAACCAAAGTCTGGCATGTGCATTCATCAATATGATAACCTTTAGTAATGTGAATGACAGTTGCAGCTGCTGAGGGTTTTACCTGACAGGTGATGATAACTCAGTGATACATACTGTAATTGCACATATTGCCAATTAATAATGTGATAATAACTTTCATTTCACTGCTGGCAGGTTCTGTATGTTCAGGCAAAGGTGATAATTAGGTTTATAGGTTCATAGGTGTTTACTAGGCTAATGACCACAAGGGCCTTTTTAAGCCTAGCCATGCATCCCAAATCTCTGACAAGTTCTGATACCCTTGAAAAATGTAAGCATGGGCCTGGGAGAGAACCATTTACAGGTTAGCTGTGTCCATTAGAGACATAGGTGCCAAACCAGGGATGAATTTCTGGTTTCCCATCCAACTGTCCAAGTTGCACTTGAATTGGGTTAGGGAGAAACTCTGCTTCACATGGATGGAGAGCTTGTTCCATAAATGGTGAAGTCTCTGGGATACATACCTATCTCTCCAGCAGGTCCTATTTATATCACATGCAAGGTTTAAGTCTTTAGAAATGGTAATTTTGGTGCTGTTTGTTTTGTGGGTATGCAGGAGGTCCATCAGGGTGGTGTCTGATAATGACCTGTATGCCAGGCATAGCTTTCCCCTCGAAAGCCTGTAGGAGAAAAAATACAGGGATAGGGCCTGAGATGGTCTGCATAGGACATATTACTTATGCCGTGTATTCCTTTTAGTGAGGAACCTCTGTGGATGTTCCAATTGCTGGATATTCCTGGTTAGGTACATATCAAAGGGGGCATTATACTCAGTGATAGGTCTGGTGAATGCCGAATACAGTAGAACAATGACTTCATTGGACTTTGTTTATAAGTTGCACAAAATAGAATGATTTCCATAACACTGTAAACACATGACTTCAAAGGCTAGATTACTGTCTATCTGTGTTCCTACGTACCTGACTACTGGGTTAACTCTAAGGGGTGTGTTGTCAATATGATATTTATCGGGGATGGATTACTTACCAAAGGATACTATTATCCATTTATTGGCATTTAGTTTTAGTCCATGGCTCTGACACCAGTTGTTTATCTGTGTCTGTCCCTCCTGGAGAACATTTGTGCCAGTGTGAGATTCAATGACAGCTCCTAATTTGTGATCATCTGCAAATTTAGTCAGCCAGAGACCATTGACATTGGCCTTGACATCAGAGAAGTAAATGCCAAAAAGGAGCGGTCCAAGGACTGATCCCTGAGGGACTCCACTTATGACTGGCCTCTTTGTAGAGGTGGACTCCTCAATTATAACTTCCTGAGTCCTGTCTGTGAGCCAGTTGGTTATCCACTGGGTGACAAAAGGGTTTGTACCTAACCTCTTGAGTTTGTCAACAATGTCTGAGTGGGGTATTTTGTCAAATGCCTTGGTCAGGTCAAGGTAGGCAATGTGAACAATTTTTGCCCTCATCCATTGCTTTGGTGACCTTCTCAAAGAAGTGCACCAGGTTGAGTAGACATGATCTGCCCTTGACAAAATCAAATAGGGTTGGGTCCAGTGTCTGCAAATTTGCTATATTTCTACTGATCAAATCTATGATAATTCTTCCCATGGCTTTACATATAAGACTAGTGAGACTAATGGGTCTGGAAATGACCCAGCATTGTGCAGAGGTATGATTGTTGCCTTTCTTCATTCATGAGGTACAAAGCCTGTTTGGAGGCTACAGTTAAATAGTAATTGCAGAGGCCCAGATAGGTCATGTTTCATGCTATTTAGAAGGCATCCATGGATATTGTCTGGCTGATTAATTGCTGAACATAACCTGTTAAGCAGACATTCATTACATTCCTGGTGCAGGTGTAATGTAAGACTGAGTCATTACCATCTGAGTAAATCAGTAAAAGTAGTAGGTACAATTTATATATTTTCTATCCTCTGCTATAAACACAAGAAAAATAAAGGAACTCTGGCTTACTATACAGGTCTTCAAAGAAATGAATAGAAAGTCCACATTTTGCTAAACAATGTTGTCCAAGTCATGTATCATTTCAACCAAGCACCACCCATACTACAGTAGACTTTAAATAACTTCAGGGTACCACAAACCTGCCTTCCTTTCCTTCTATACCAGTTCAGTCATTTACTTCCAAAGCTAAAACCTTAATATCCTGTTGGCTTTCATATTGTATAGCATGATCAGGGACACGGATTTTCATTTCTTTTACGGAAAATATTCTGGCAAATCCAAAATTTGTGTGACCATTGGAAGAATGTGAGGTCTGCATGAAATTTGGCATGTTACTCTAGAACATTAATTCAACACAACATGCATATCTTACATTTACTACTTGTAATACTGTCTGCTTGTTTGTGCAGTGTTCTGTACTTGAAATCTGTTTTAATGTTACATACATATTTATGTACTAAACAATTATAAAGTCAATCCCAGTAAACACTTGACATTAATTGCATTTAAAAGGCAGGATTCATGTCAACTAGCCAAAAGTAATGTCAGCAAGTACCACACCTGAAAAGCATTTTTTCTTCCTGAAAAATCACATCCAGCAAACCTAAAATAGAGTTTTTTTTTTTCCAGGGACAAGCCCTCCTCCTGTATCCTCGATGGGTGGGACCCACTCCAACTCCTTGACTTATATTTACTGACTCTACAATCTCAAAGTGCATGTTTTCAGAAAATCATTCTGGAGGTTTGGGACTTGTGGAAATTAACTTCACAATGATGTCACATTCTTACATCTCATGGGTATAATTTCCAGATTTCATTGCATGATTTTGTAAGAAATGCATATTGATGTCTTTGACCATGATTCAACTCGGAGGCAAATACCACTCACAAACAACTTTTCTGTCTGTCTGTCCTTTCTGGGATAACCCTTGCAGAATGTATGCTTCTCCTTCATTATCACTATCAGAGAACATAAACTTGTTTTTTTTTCTTTTTTTCATAAATCTCAGCTATTGTTTTTGCTTTCCTTGTCACAGCAAGTCTGATTGACTAATATTATAGTTACTGCGTTTCTTACATATCTGAAAAGAAGAAAAATTATCTATATCATTATTTGTAGAAATAGAAAATGCTTTAACAAATTCATTAACAAATTGTGGAATAAATTTACTAAAACTTGGAAGAATACTGGTGTCAAATAATGAATATGCATTTAGCCTGAAGCTATCATCACAACAAGAATAAAATGATTCATAAGAATCACTACTAGAATCAGAAGAGTCCATATCAATAAATACATTGTTTTTATCATTAGAAAAATATATAACAAATGAAGTTTCCTAAAAACCTTAATACAATAAATCTTACATTTGTCCAACTGAGGAACACAGAAGGCACACATTTGAGTCCCAAATTAAACACAGACAACTCAATATCAGAGAGAGACATGCCAGAAATATTAACCAATTTGTTATTCAGTTCAGTCTCCTGAAACACAGAATGGAAACCTACTGGAAGAGAAAGAAGCTCAATATGATTCTCCAAATGAGCAGAAAAAGAAACAGTTTTATATCTGATATTTCTTGTTTTGTGATGCATAACCACCTCTGTTTATATTGCTCACAACCCCTTTTGTAATCTCTTCAGTAAAAATTCCTATTTTCACCACCTGAAATGTCATGATTGTTTTTGAAATTATTCATGAAATGTATATTTGTCACCACAGGAATATTATGAGCAGAACTCTAAGAGTTAGAAGAGATGGAAGTAGAACCCCCTGCAGAAGATAGACATATAAGCTAATCCTGACCATCCATCTTTACAACTTGATGCCTATTGGATGATCTACCTGTCCACCACAAAAATACACTGTTGTAAGCATAATCACGGCTGTCTCTCTCAAGCTTCTTTTTCTTATAAGCCAGTAGTTCATCTTCAAACTGCTTAATAATAGTTTTAACTTCATGTAAGTTATGATAAAAAAACAGTCAACCCAAGCTCTGCTCTTGATTGAGAATGCAGTTCACAAACTTTAGCATTGATAGATTTATCTTTGATGGTATCACACTCAGTAAAGATAAGAACCCATTCTAAAACACACTGATGAGCTGCAGAAAGTCATATAAAACAAAGTTATTCTTAGCAGATTAGTGGGGTTTTTTTTGCACATACCGATCGCCTATTCTGTAAGTGCTAAATTGCCTTTTCCATCTCAGCTATAAAGTCGATCTCCCGTCTACATGCTCAGTTCAATCTCTAAGATGGTCAAGGAAAGAAACACCTGGCTCCAGATGAATCAGCACTGACTCAGTGTCTAAGCTAAGCACAAAAGTAAATGTAGAAAAAAATCCATAATCCATTAAAAAATAAAAGGTTAAGTGTCAGAGGATTAGGAATCAGAATGGAATGTGAACATTACCACTACACCTCACAACACCTAGCAATAAAGAAATAATTCACTGACAAAATATCTATTCAAGATGGGTTAACTATCCCTAAACAACAAAAAAAAAAACAAAATGAATATGTGCTTTTTCATACTGTGCTTACTTGAATTGTCCCTCAAACTGCTGTTACCTTTGGTTATTCAGAGCTTGAGTGATGAATCCTCTTGGCTGCAATCTGATTGTCTGCCATTGCTTGCATCACTACCAGGGCCAGTAAAAGAATGCGGGCTATGCAATGGTGTTTTCTACTGCCTGTAAGTAAACAAATTGGTTTGAGAGGGTTTGAGAGGGTTCTTTTTACACTTTCTTCTATATTTTTTAATTTTACTTTAATGCAGGTGAAGGGGGATTGCCAGAATTTGTGTTCACTATCACTGAGAAAACAGAGGAGGTCAGAGACAATCAGCTAGCTGTGAACAATCACAACCATAGAACGCATGCACAGCAAGTTGATTTTCTCCGAAAAATCCTATCTAAACAATAGCTAACTGTACTGTAAAAATAAAGTTGATAAGGTAATTAAGAAAGTTCAGGTACCTTTTCAATTTAGTTTTCAACAGTAGAGTTATATTGTGTTTGTGAACTCAGTCACGCTTCTAGATGACCTTGGATGTAATGCAACAGGATAGCTGCCTTCTCAGGGAGCACTCATTTGTAAGCTTAAATGTGCCCTGTGTTGGTACTCGGGGTTAATGAGTTAAAAAAAATCCTTCACTCAGGCTTAACTTCTTTTTGAAATTACAAACACTCACAAAAAATGTAATTTTGTTCTCAGTACAAGGATGCCATCTTGCTGAGCTATTCCTTTATTTTGAAAAGCTTATGTATGTTGTACAACATTAACAAACCTCTGTTTTGAATACCTCGACATTTCCATTTTCTAATCACTGCACCAAGGCCTCAAAACTTTGTATTTGTAAGCATCACATATCTTCACTTCACAGGTTCATAGTTCAAACAGAAATACTAGGGTAGCTGCCCTTGTGAGCCATTTTAAACCTAGCCACTTTTCCTTTTTGAACTCAAAATAAGCTACAGTATCCCACTTGGTTTATAGATGGGCCTTAACCATACTATGGTCAATAATAATATATTATCCCTAATAAGAATAACTGGAATCATAACACAAATACTTTGAGGGGACTTGTGCATGGGATAAAGCATTTAAGAGCTGCCTCTATCCATTACTTGCACAGAAGGCAGTCTGGGGTACATTTTCTGTTTCTCATGCATAGATTTAAGTTGTACTTGAAATAGTGATAGGGATGGGCTTTGTTTTATGTGGATGCGGAGTCTGATCCACAGCTGTGGTATCCTCTGTGAAATATACCTGTCCCTACAAACCGTTCTCTTGATATTGCAGAAGAGGTTTAGATCCCTGGACTGAGTATGCCTGATGCCATTTGACTAGCTGATGTGCAATTAATCCATCAGTAATAGGTTGGAGGATTCTCTGTATGCCAGACACAGGTCACCTCTTAGCAGTCTATAGGATACCGGGTATAGTGACAGAGCTTTGAGTTGGTCCATGTAGGACATGTTGTTTAGGCTTTGTATCCTTTTATTAAGGTATCTCTGTGGGAGTTCTACTTGTTGCATCTATCCAAACAGATTCATGCCAAAGGGGGCATTATATTCAATGATTGCCCTAAAGAGGGCTGAGTAAAGAGACAAATAAATCCTTAGCTCTAGACACAATCTCTTTGTTTTTAAGCTGTGCAATATCGAAGGACATTCTTACAACAATAGGCACATTCATCAAAAGTTAGGTCATTGACAACATAAGTTCCCAAACCAAGAAAAGCTCGGTCATCTCTTTGGGGTGTATTGTCAATGTGGTAGTTTCTGGGATAGATGACTTCCCAAAAGATACAACAAAGCATTTTTCAGCATTTAGTTTCTGACCATGATTTTGACACCAGTCATTTATTTGAGACAAAACATCCTGCAGGATGGCTAAGTCTTTTGGGGATTCAGTGACTGCTCTTAGTTTACAGTCATCTGCAAACTTAGTCAGCCAAAGCTAATTGGTATTGGCTTTTACTTCAGAAAATAGCCACCAAACAGAAGAGACCCCAGCACAGACCCCTGGGGGACTTCACTGGAGACAGGTCTCTTTGTGGAGGTAACTTCCCCTGTTTTGATTATCTGCATAATATCTATGAACCAGTTGGCAATCCAGGGGGTGACATAGGGATTTATTCGCAGTTTATTTAGATTTTCTGCTACACCTGAGCAGATAATTGTGTAAAAAGTTTTGACCATGTCTCCCAAAAGTGTTTAACATCATATAACTTCATATATTTTCAAAAGCTTTGATTTCCATATTCCTGACTCCACCAAAATATACTTAAAGTCTCAAAAATGGCTCCTTTCTTCTCTCAGCATTTTCTCCTCTTGGTGGGTGCTTCACCAACAGCCAACAAGCCTGATAAGATGCCAAAACGACGAGGCAACCAGGTTTTAAGAGAGGAACAATCAACCTTGCTTTTTTCCCACTTTTCTGAGATTTAAAAAAGTTCAGTTACAGGCTTGCTGTTCTTGAACTGTTTGCAAGTTTCTGTGAGGCCATTTTTTGCTTGGGCTAAAGGAAAGTCTCTCTGTTGATCAGTGGCAGTGAAAAACATTGAGCAGCCTGCCTGCCCCTGTGGGAGTGGTTACTGACTTGAAACTGTAGTTTTATTGGCCATTCTGGGTCAATTCCAAAACTCCTTCATCTTCCTCCCTTAAAACCTGATTGCCTTGTGGTTTTGGTATCTTTTCAGGCTTGGTGGCTGTTGGTGAGGCACCCACCAAGAGGAGAAAATGCTGAGAGAAGAAAGGAGCCATTTTTGAGACTTTAAGTATTTTTCCTATGTTTATTTGCTAAGTTTTTCTGCACAGCCACCTATTTTGAGCATTTCCTGGCTTGTTAAATTTGATTTCTGCATTAGTAACTGTATTTAGAGCACAACCTAGAGCTGTTTACTGAATTTCCTGTTTGCACTTATTTTTAAAATCTTTTTTTTCTCAAAACTTGCATTTTTTCTGTCTTTGGCCTAGCACTCTTGTGTGGGGTCATTTACTGCACTGTTATAACTTGTTGATACTTGTTAACCTCTGCTATCTCTGAAAAAACAAAAAAACAAAAAAAATCTTGCTTTTTTCCCATTTTTAAAAAAGTTCAGTTACAGGCTTGCTGTTCTTGAACTGTTTGTAAGTTTCTGTGAGGCCATTTTTTGCTTGGGCTATAGGAAAGTCTCTCTGTTGATCAGTGGCAGTGAAAAACATTGAGCAGCCTGCCTGCCCCTGTGGGAGTGGTTACTGACTTGAAACTGTAGTTTTATTGGCCATTCTGGGTCAATTCCAAAACTCCTTCATCTTCCTCTCTTAAACCCCTCTTTTGCGCAGTTTTGCGCGTTTTTGAGCATAGCACAACAGCGGGCAGCGCTGCCTAATTGGGTTTAAACTATTCCTGGCTCCACATAGTCTGCTCTTCACTTTTTCCCTTAGAACTGCTCTATCTCTCAATTTAAACACCATATTCTCATTCTAAGGCCCTTCACTGGTCCAATTAAGTAATCCTACAAGTTAGCACTATTAAACCATAAGCACTACTTACTCTTATACTCTCTACGATTACCCTGTCCTCTATTGGTCCGTCTTAAATTCAGTTTCCCTATTACTCTAGCATGTCCAAAGGTCAGTCAATGGTTTCCTCTCCAGTCCAGCTGGTGAATCAGGGAATTTTGGGGCAATGTTACAACTGTCTCATGTACACGGACAACCCTCTCCTCCTCCAAACAGGTTCAAATATATGTGAGAGATGCAACTATTTAGCCAAACTGGAGGCTGAGCTCTCTCATCTCAAAACTGGTGTAACCAGTCAGGAGGAGTAGGTAACCTCACACAACACAATTCCAGTGTCACATAGTCCCACCACATCAGCGAACAAAACACATAAATACACAAAAACATACTCTGAGGCTCTAAATAAAAATCTACCTAAGCAACAGAGACCTCCAAAGCAGACATCCAAGCAAACGCTACCTCAAAACAAAACACACACAACGCATAACCCACAAAGTCAGTGTGCCAAGCAGCCACAGCCCTTAAGGCTGAATAACACACCTGATACTCTTGCTATAGGTGACTCTATTGTCAGACACACTGACGTCCCGCTCACCAGGCTGAATAAAGAGAAGGTCACAGTGAGCTGCCTGTCGGGTGCTAGGATCTGACACATAATGCAAGCACTCAGGTCACTCCAAAGCAAATACAAATATGACTCAGTCATTGTACATGCTGGTGTGAATGACCTGAGACGTACCTCCCTGGACTACATGAAAAGAGACATAGAGGAGCTCTCTGATCATGTAGCCCAGGCTGGTATGACCCTGACCTTGAGCAGCATCTTACCCTCACCTAGAATGATGCCACAGTACAAAGACAAAATGATCGATTTTACCAATTGGCTAAAATTTTGGTGTCATTCAAAGGGGATCCAGTGTCTGTCAGCCTGGGATGACATGCTCGACAAGCCACGTTGCTTCACTAGGGACGGTTTGCACCTGTCACCACTGGGCTTTTGGATATTGGCAAAGGCTCTTGCCACCCCCATAGTGCCTTTTTAGGCAAGGCTCAAAAGTCAAACCCACCCCCATAGACAGCACAAGGAACAAGAAACTAAGGGTAATGCTGCTAAATGCCAGAAGTCTTAACCTCAAGATGCACGCACTCGAAGCTCTCCTCAGTATGGAGAACATAGATATCTGTGCAGTGACAGAAACCTGGTTCAAGGCTCCAGAGAGCACCCCAGCACTACCAGGCTATACCTCATATCATGCTTTTCGGCCCCAAAACCCGGACCGAACCACAAAAGGAGGGAGAGTTTCTATATTTATCAAAGATATCCACACCTCCAGGTTAGTGGCATTGCACGAAGTATCGGAGACCATCCATGTGCAACTAACAGTGGGCAAGACTGCTTTTCAGTTTATAGCATCCTACAGACCACCCTCTCAAAGTTAGGAATCCCATTCGGCTTTCCTGAAAACATTGGAGAACATGAAGATCTCTCCGAACACCATTATATTGGGTGACTTCAACTACCCAAACATTGACTGGAAGCACTACTCAAGCCCAGCACCTTAGCCCAAAGATTCCTGGAAATTATAAACTCAAATGCTATGGAACAACTAGTCACCACTCCCACAAGAGGGGACAACATACTATACCTGATCATTACCAACATGGGGACTCTATGCTCCCCACCAGAAGTATATCCCTCATTGGTAAGATCAGACCATAAATTAATTTCACTGGATGTCCACATCCTGACCCCACCCCCAGCCCAGAAAACCACAGTGAAAAACTTCTCAAAAGCAAACTTCTCACTTATCAAAACCGAAGTGGAATCCTTCAAGGCCCCAGGGCCAGTGGAAACTACAGCCCAAACTGCAGAATCCTATATAAATGCATTCTACGGACATCTCCAGGAATGCATGGATCATGCTATCCCAAACAAAACCAAGACCCAATCATCCAAAGGCAGGCGTCCAGTCTGGTGGACCCCTGCCATAAATAAACTGTACAACAGAAGGAGGAAGCTACTACATGATAGAGCAAAATCCCTAATAGGGAAGGCATCTCTGATCAGTACTAGCAAAAAATTACGATCCCTCATAAAATCCTCCAAGGCCAGCTTCGAGAGAAAAATTGCACAGGACAACAAAAACAATCATAAGGCTTTTTTCAGTTATGTTAGAAACCTGGGATGCAACTCCCAGACTTGTTCGGAGTTGATTCTAAACGACAAAAAATACACTGAACCCACAGACATTGCCAATATCCTGGCAGACAGGTTCAGTGCAAACTTCTCCACCCCCTCCCCCCCAAAAGAGCAAGTATCTATCCCGGCAGAGGGCTGCCTTCCAAACATCTCGGATGCTCAGGTGAAGGCTGCCCTCTCCAAAGCAAAAAACACTGCTTCCATGGGACCAGATGGCATCCCAGGTTGCGTCCTATATGAACTACAAGAGGAACTAATCCCTCAAATAAAACAGCTATACAATCTCAGCCTCACTACAGGATATGTGCCCACAGAATGGCGTACAGCAACAGTGGTCCCACTCCACAAAGGTGGATCCTCTACGGACCCTGGAAACTACCGCCCCATAAGCCTGACTAGCTTAGTCTGAAAGGCTATGGAGAGGATCATCATGGAGCTCATAAACAAAGACATTGGGGACCTACAGACACTAGATCCTACCCAGTTCGGCTTTGTCAAGGGCAGATCCTGCCTTTTGAACCTGATTGACTTCTTTGAAACAGTCACCAAAGCCATAGATGAAGGGAAGGTAGTCCACACAGCCTATCTGGACCTTGCAAAGGCATTTGACACAATATCCCACTCGGGCATCATAGATAAGCTATCCAGCTTAAATATAAACCCCTATGTCACAAGATGGGTCGCAAACTGGCTCAAAGACAGAACCCACAGAGTGAGAGTTGCTGGAGCCATGTCAGACTCGAAACCGGTCACAAGTGGTGTCCCACAGGGTTCTGTCCTGGGACCATTCTTGTTCGGTATATACTTTTCCGAGGTACAGGCAAACGTGGGAGGACTATGGCTCACCAAGTTTGCAGACGACTGCAAACTGGGCACCATAATCAACTCACCAGCTGACACAAACATCTTTCAAAAAGGTCTCACAGAGACAGATAACTGGTGCCAGCACCATGGTTTAAAGCTAAATGCCAAAAAAATGTATAGTCATACCCTTTGGCAAAAACAATGTGCCCACAAATTACCACATAGGCGGAAACCCATTAAGTACAGAGAAAATTATTAGGGACCTGGGGACCCAAGTTGATAGCAATCTCTCCTTTGAAAACCACATTGCCAAAGTGGTTAGAAAGACCTTCTACATAACCCACCTCTTCATGAAGGGTTTCACATCTAGATCAAGAGAGGTAATCGTGCCCCTTTATTCATCCCTCATCAGGCCCATCATAGAATACAATGCCCCTTTTGGGATGTACCTTACCCGACACCTGCAGCACTTAGAAAGACCCCAAAAGTATCTCACCAAGAGGATTAAGGGTCTCAAACAGATGCCATATGCTGCTCGGTTAAAAAAACTCCAGCTCTACTCAGTTGCATACCGCCTACTTCGAGGCGATCTATGCCTGACATACAAAGCTATGTCAAATCCAGAATTAATGGACATGCTCCACCTCAGTAAATCTAAATCCCTTAGAGCCACACGCTCGAGGGACTTGAACCTCAGCACAGAAATAAATAGAACTTGCTGGAGGGACAGGTTCATAACCTAGAGGCTCTCTTCGCTCTGGAATAGAATTCCAGTTCATGTGAGGCAGAGCACCTCACTGAATCTCTTCAAGAAGAATCTCGATAAGTGGATGGGGGATCGTAGGTTTGTCCCAGGGATTACTCCCGTGTCACTATTAGACAGAGGCACAGTAAACTAAACCTTAAAAAGGGCACAGTATACTCAAATCAAGGGGTGGCGTAAGCCATACAGAATCGGGCTAGGCTTATAATTGCCCCGGGGCAGATAGCCTAGTATGAACCTATGAACCTATGAACCTATGAACCTATACACCAGTGCCTTGCATTTTCTGATTATTTCTACTCCTAATCTGACTCAATCATGAGTACTTCCTTTTTTACTTTCACTTTCCATTCCATTTCCCATTCTACCAAATAAATTCCTGACATGTCTAATGCATTTGACATCTTCTTCAGACTGTTATGCAGACTCTTTGAATGCTACATATTTATATGTGCAATTTGGATTTCAATCCATCACAACATTAATTTTGATCTTTGCTGTTTATCAGGGTGGCAGATAAGACAAATAATTTTCAGAATCTGCACCTACACTCTTGTCTCTTTAACAAGAATCATCAAAACTTGGTTGTGAGACATATAGCAATGGTAGCTTTCGTTTTCAGTTTTTTGAATAGATATTAATTTAGTTTGTATAGGCAATATTAGTTTATAAAAGCAAGATATTACAAGGGTTGGATCTGAATATTCTTATGCACAATTTTAGTCTATATGCTGCATTACAGACAATAGAATTTGTGACTGTGTCCAGAACAATGTGCATTAAGGTTTGTAAAGGATCTGCTAAGTAAAGTTTAGCCCTTTTACAAGGCAGAAATACAAGCAACAAGTAGTCAGAAGTCTGTCTCTTTAACAACATTTATAATTTCAGCAAATGGTCTTATCGTTGTGAATTAAAGGCATTGCAGTCTCCCACTCACCTAAGTCCTGGTCTGTTATCAGTGAATGATGCATATTTTGGACAGTGTTTGGAGACAACAAAGAGTTGTCTTTAGACCATGTTCCACTAATAGCAATAATACTTGGTTCATGTACTGCATCCCTTGGATTTCATTTGTGGCTATTGATTATTTATACGACACATATTCATATATATATATATATATATATATATATATATATATACATATATATATATATATATATATATACATATATATACATATATATATATATATATATATATATATATATATATATACCGAGAACAAGAAATATCGATCTAAATAATATTGATGAAAGAAAACTCTGTCCCCCTGCACCACCTTAGTAATGGGTACCTACCCTAACCCTACCACTGTCCATTCCCCAACCATAACCTTACAACTTACTTCATGAAAACCTTCCAGTAACATTGCCACTACACAAGACGCACATGCACACAAACATGCACAAATACCACAAATGGCACTTTATTTATTCCCTTACCTAACCCTGACACTAACCCACAAAATGAACAAACCTGCATACAAAAATATAACACACATCCTTCACTCATCTCCGACCCTAACCCTAACTCACAAACACTTGCACAAACACTCTCACCCTCTCTAACCCCATTCACCAATCTCGACAAAACATAGCATAGACATTTCCCCCACTCGGCTATCCATCCCATCATAAAACTATACCCCTTGTATTTGTCAACAAAATGGCATTTGACAAAGCACAGGGGAACCATATATATATATATATATATATATATATATATATATATATATATATATATATATATATATATATATATATATATATATATATATATATATATATATATATATATAGACATGTCTATAGAGAGAGAGAGAGAGAGAGAGAGATGTACACAGAGTGCAAGATTGAAGAGAAATGTACCCTCATAGCTGAAACCAGTCTCCTCACAAAGTTCATCAAAAGAGCGACATCTTAACATCTTATATACTTGGAATGGGATTAGCAATCTCTGAAGCATACATAGATGCTGTCCAGAGACTTAGCGACAGCTCCTACTTTGTCATAATAGGAGCAAAGTCAAAGAGCTCTCGCATCTTTTAGGCTGAAAATAGCTAAACTTAAGTGGATACCAAAAGGAAAAAGCAAGACTCATCAAAAAGCAGTGCAAATGTACTTAGCATTGCCCTCCTCACACTTCGTCACTTAAACTGGCAGCAGCAGGCTATCATAGGAGACTGTGCAGCCTTTAATTTTAATACTGAAGCAGCTTGCACTGTAAATAGTTATAGAACATGAATTATTCTAAAATGTGTTTGAACTTGTCTCACTCTGGAGGACAAAAATACAAACCCACCACCGCCAAACTGAGCTATCTTAGCCTCTAAGGGGCAAATCTTATAGCAATAACCCATGCCTGGGTGTGGGTAATGCGGGATTTAACCACGGTTGGCATGGTTTGGTCTCAAGGGCGAAGCCCTCGGGACCAAACAAAGACAACCGTGGTTAAATCCCGCATTACCCACACCCAGAAGTGGGTTATTGCTATTATACTATGACATTATTTAAGAAAAGAAACAATTACTTTTCTTAAATAATGGCATTGTATAATGTCTCTTTGCTGCCCTTCCGCAGCTGTCTGGCATCCGCGACAGTTCTGATGTACTGCGCATGTCTACGCAGTACATCAGAGCTGTGGCCAAAAGCAACGGAGAAAGCAAGATCTATGTTGCTTTTTTACTGTTTCGCTATGTTAAATGGGTGTAACATAGCGAGACAGCTTTAAAATAAGCAACGGAGATGTCCGTTGCTTATTTTAAAGCTGTCTCGCTATGTTAAACCCATTTAACATAGCGAAACAGTAAAAAGCAACGGAGATCTTGCTTTCTCCGTTGCTTTTTTTTTTAAACCTGTCTCGCTATGTTAAATGGGTTTAACATAGTGAGACAGCTGTAAAATAAGCAACGGAGATCTCCGTTGCTTTTTTTAAACCTGTGTCGCTATGTTAAACTCTTTTAACATAGCGAGACAGTGTTTTAAAAAAAGACTTATACTAATGGAAAAAGTCCGGACAACCAGACCTTTTTCCATTAGTATAAGTCGATTTACAACGTGCACGCTGGCCAATCAGCGTGCACGTTTTGGAATATTAATAGGGGGTCATGGTATAATTCATTTTATTCTACAGACAATTGTTTAGTAGAGAATATTTATATATTTTCCATTAGTAGTATAGAGGTGAAGAGACTAACATTAGTCCATCTTGATTGAGGACTGAAAAATAAAATACCATCAAATATAGAGTAGTAGAGGGAAGCAGAGAAAATAGCCAACCTAAAAAATGCAGAAATCACTCCTGTATCAGGAGCAATTAGTCAACATCATGATTCTCCATACACACACACACACACACACACACACACACACACACACACACACGTGCGCACACACACGCACACACACACATACACACACACACAATAGATATAGAAATATATTGATAACAATAGATTTGAGTATATAATGAATATGACATAGCACTGAAAAAATTCATTGATGATAAAGAATATAAAACAATGATCTTAAGAAAGAGATTGAAAATGTTAACGAATATGTTACATTTGTGATCTCCAATAAAACTATGAACTGCATTTATATGGGGGGGTTCCCCCACACTCCCTGACATGGGGCCCAACTTCACATCCCTAGAATTTAAATAAACTAACTCCCGGGTTGCACAACTGTGAAAAAGTGAAAGGTATGGAATTATACTACAGTAGACCTCCTGAAGTTCGACTGTAGCACAATTCAACCAACTTCTTCACTGACATAATTCCTCATAAATTTGGCATGAGATGAAAATGTTCACCCATAAAACCAATGGCACCCACCCATAAAGATAGATTAATAGATAGATAGATAGATAGATAGATAGATAGATAGATAGATAGATAGATAGATAGATGCAGACATAAATATAGATAGTTAAATTCCAAGCAAAAATGTTATTTCTGCAGAAACCTAAATCAGTAGGGAAGAAAAAATAAACAAATGTCACCTTATAATGATGAGGTAAGACACAAAGCTCATATTTTTTTTGTCCGTAGTTTACTATACAAAAGTATTACAAATTAAAGATAGTGACAAGGTTGTGTCTTAGTTATACTTAGCCCAAAACATGTAGTTCTATACAATACAGACGTCTGTTTATGAAACACTTGTCTTCCCACTACTTATACTCAAGGACAAGCAGGTTTCATTCACACAATATATTTTCATCAGCCAGAGATATAGCTGGTGTCCTGACATTATCTGAAATTATAGAGACACCTACAGCAGAAAAAAAAAAATCCTGGAGATTAAGCCTCTCTTTCTGCTAAGGTAGATATTTGAAAATTGCTAGAGATATGCATCAAGCATGGCTGCTCACACCATGTGCTTTCAATTGCTTACTCTTTGTTTTAACAGGAGATGGAATTGCTAGTCATATGTTGTTACTATGTGGCAGAGTTGGAAGTGAGGAAATCAAACTATTGAATTCCAGGACATTTTAATGGGAAGCTGCAACGTCATTATTTTGCTTGAAAAATAATGTACTAGCAAAATAACTTCCTCACAAGTGTGCAGAAGATGATGCGTTTTACTTTAAATTTTACTTTTAAAATTGGAACCCTAGTGGCTTTAAAATTATAATAAATAAATAATAATAGAGCAATAAATAACCAATTGTTAACCTTTCCCTGTGGTGCTGTGGGGCAGAGATAAGTCAAGACCCATTGTTAAGGGGTCAAAACAATGCTCACACTTGTTTTTTCCTGACTATGTGCAATTAAGAATGGATTTAAGGGGTTCATATGATGCATGGTATTTGGGGTGCTGTGGAAACAGCTCAAACATGGGTAGCTCACCAGTTAACCTGATTTAAAACACCATTGCAGTACAGAATTGTACTTGTTATTTTAGAATAATATTATTTTGCTCTCAACTTCAAGAGAGGTGGATAGCTCATTTCCAAGATAATAAATACTTGTTATTATGAGGGACTCCATAAAACAAATGTATGAAATCTACTCAGAGTGAGCAGCAGAAGTCTGTGATAGTAATGCAGTGTACAAATTAAAGATCTTATTACTGTTTTAAAATGTGATCATCTGCATTAATTTAGGGTTTTAATATTTTGTATATGTAATGATGTAGTTTTGTGTTAGCAATATAATTTACTTTTTTGTATTCCCTAAGAAATGAAAAAAATGTAATATATGGCTTTAATGTAAGCATCTATCTATCCTACTTTCAAAGTAAAGATTTTGTTTTGACTCTCAATGGTTCAACTGGAAACCAATCATCTGAACATATTATTCATTTCCATGGTGAGTTAATAAACAAATCACACTTGTTCTGGCTTCTCTGCATATGTCAGTGAAGCTTCTCGAATAAAGTTTAAAAATAAATCTTTTGACATAGATAAGCATTACTGAAATTAATTGTGCTAATTCATGACAGTTGGTACAATACAGTAAAATGCTCACTTCAAGGAGATGTTATGACAAAGGTTAAGTAATGTATTAGTAAAATACATAGTCATGCTAAGTGGTTGCTTCACAAAACAATGGCAATGTATTTGGCATTGCATATTAATGAGAAGGGTTTCCTGCACTTTGAACATCAAGCCAAGGTCGATGTAATTTTATGTCCATGAACTTTTTTTGTATTCAGTATTATAATGCCAAATGCTGACTTCCAAAATAATACTAAAACTGTACATGTTACTCATCTGTCACAATAAACTGCAAATAAAGCTTGCTGGAAGAGTAATTTATCTCAAGCAAGAGGAGCAGTAGGGGGTGTAGTGTTTCTCTAGTTATGGTATTTAAGTGGGGGAGGCAGTTTTGTGGAGTCAGTTCAACAGAGCAGCTCCATAGAATTTCATGTTGAATCCACTCACCGAGTAACCATGTCTCCATTTAATTTGTCAAATGATTTTACATAAAACATTTGTAAAGTGTTGGCATTCTACTATCACAGAGCACTGATTTAATAAAAGTATTAAGAGGAAAACAAATGGAGGTGGTACTACTGAATGGGGCATTTATCTGGCTGAACTTAACTCATTATACTTCACTCACCCCCTTTCAACCTAAATCAAACTTCACAACCATCTCCACCATCCTACTCCACTACTTTATTTTGTTTTTTCCACTACCTTGCCTTACTCACTGCATCTCTGCAGACCTTTCCTCAACCTGTTTCTCTTTTCTACCTACTTACCTAAGCTACCTGAAGACACCCTACCATGCAGTATTCTTATATTCTTATTTTCTCTCTATCCTTCTTGCTTTTATAACCATAATATGAACACTATCTCTGATAATAAGACATCACTCAATCCCCCCTCACTAACTCTAATTTTGTAATATCTATTATCTCTTCATATTTATTTATTTATTTATTTAACATGTGTTTACTGGGAAAATCTGACTGGGACAAAGCCCATTTTCAGTGGAGGCCCAGGGAGAAAAGCTCCAGCAAGTTCAAATTTGATATAATAGTTAAGGTGTTTACCTGACAGTCACATAGTATAAGGTCTGATTCTCATATTTGAAAGAGAAGTTGGCTACAATTAAAATGGCCTGCAAGGGCAGCTTGTCTAGTACTTCAGGTCTCATTTATCACATACTTATCTATGTAACAAATAATATGACTAATGAGTTTTTCCTCACATACTATCTCCACTTCAAGTTATTCTTTTTCATTATACTCTTTTCAAGATATGTCCTTGTCAATATGGATTTTTATATGGAGATGTCTGTCATCATGAGGCATAGGTTACCTCACTGCCCATCCCCACCATTAGTTAACAATAGTAAATATCACAGGCAGCTCCAATTATTTAGGAAAATTTAGCCATGTATCAAGACTAGTTGTTATTGCATTAACTTTAGCATCATTATGCAGTGAGCTTTATCCTAGTGATCTCTCACATACATTTCTTTCGTAAGATATAAGGGAAGACATTAACTTGCTTAAGAGATGGTGTGCAATATAAATTTGGTAACCACATAATTTCTTAATACTTTGCTATGCAATAATCATAGGATCATAGAAGGTTACTAAGCTAATAGCCCTGGGGCCTTTACAAGCCTAGCCAAGAGTTTATCCCCAAAAAGAAACCTCAGTCAGCACCTGTCACCTCTGTCAGTGAGGGACACAGGTGGATCCCCTGGGAAAAATTTGTGGTTTCCTGTCCACTCATCAAGGCTGAGCTTGAAGAGCATCAGTTAGGTGCTCTTTTTGACGTGTATGGGAAGTCTATTCCAGAGACAAGGCAGCCTCTGGGAGACAAACCTGTCTCTCTAGCAGGTTTTGTTGATGTTGCATATTAGATTCAGGCCTTTTGTGCAGGTAGTGTGTGAGGAGTTATACTTATGGATATAGAGTAACTCTAGTAGAGCAGGGTCTAAGATGGCCTTGTAGGTGAAACACAGATCACCCCTGAGCAATCTGTATGATATCGAGTAGAGTGATAGTGATTTGAGCCTGTCTGCATAGGACAGGTTTTTGTACGCCATGGATTCTCTTTGTGAGGTATTTCAGTGGCCTTTCCAGTTGATGCAGATGTTTGGAGAGATACATCCCAAATGGAGCATTATACTCAATTATACCATGACCCCGCCATTAATAATCCAAAACGTGCACGCTGATTGGCCAGTGTGCACGTTGTAAATCGACTTATACTAATGGAAAACGGTCCGGTCGCCTGGACTTTTTCCATTAGTATAAGTCTCTTTTAAAACACTGTCTCGCTATGTTAAAAGAGTTTAACATAGCGACACAGGTTTAAAAAAGCAACGGAGATCTCCGTTGCTTATTTTAAAGCTGTCTCGCTATGTTAAACCCATTTAACATAGCGAGACAGGTTTAAAACACGGAGAAAGCAAGATCTCCATTGCTTTTTACTGTTTCGCTATGTTAAATGGGTTTAACATAGCGAGATAGCTTTAAAATAAGCAACAGTGTCCGTTGCTTATTTTAAAGCTGTCTTGCTATGTTAAACCCATTTAACATAGCGAAACAGTAAAAAGCAATGGAGATCTTGCTTTCTCCATTGCTTTTGGCCACAGCTCTGATGTACTGCGTAGGCATGCGCAGTACATCAAAACTGCCACGGATACCAGACAGCTGCAGAAGGGCAGCAAAGAGGCATTATACAATGCCATTATTTAAGAAAAGTAATTATTTATTTACTTAAATAATGTCATAGTATAATAGCAATAACCCACTTCTGGGTATGGGTAATGCGGGATTTACCCACGGTTGTCTTTGTTTGGCCAACCGTGGATAAATCCCGCATTACCCACACCCAGGCGTGGTTTATTGCTATAATTATTGGTCTAATGAGGGAGGAGTATAGACAGGTAAAAACATCCTTTTTTCTGGATGCAATCCCTTTACTTATGAGATGAACCAAGTAAAAGGCTTTTCTGACAACTGCCAATACATGATGGTCAAATACGAGGTTGTTATCATCCTGAGTGCCCAGGTCTCTCACCACAGGTTGTGTACTTTAGGGGGTTGCCATTGATGTGGTAATTGGTAGGGGACATGTTTTTGCTGAATGGTATGATGATACATTTTTTTGCATTTAGCTTGAGGACATGAGTTTGGCACCAGTCATCAGTTGCTGTGAGACCCTCTTGCAGTATGTTAACATCATTTGGTAAGTCAATGGCAGCATCCAACTTACAGTTGTCCACAAACTTGGTTAGCCACAGGCCTTTTGTCTTTGCCTGGATCTCTGAAAAATAGATGCCAAACAGTAGGGGTCCCAGGACAGATA
Organism: Protopterus annectens; assembly: GCF_019279795.1. Lineage (NCBI taxonomy): Eukaryota > Metazoa > Chordata > Ceratodontiformes > Protopteridae > Protopterus > Protopterus annectens. The sequence continues at coordinate 532,335,901 of NC_056728.1, read as the reverse complement.
CCTGGGGAACTCCACTAGTGACAGGTCTGCTAGTGAAGGTGCAGGTGCCTATTTTGATTTTGAGGGTCCTGTCAGTGAACCAACTAGCCACCCACCTGATGAAATAGTGATTTATGCCAAGTTGTGTTAGCTTTTCAATGATACCTGAGTGGGGAGCTGTGTCAAAGGCCTTGGCCAAGTCAAGGTAAGCTGTATGCACTGACTTTCCCTCATCCAGGGCCTTGGTGACAGTTTCAAAGAAGTCAGCCAGGTTCAGTAGGTAAGATCTGCCCTTGATGAATCTGAACTGGGTGAGGTCAAGTGCTTGGAGATGTCCTTGTTTATGAGATCCATAATAATATGCTCCATGGCTTTGCAGATCAGACTTGTCAAACTAATGTGGACAAGAGTTTCCAGGTCAGTACTGGCACCACTTTTGTGCAAGGGGATGACAATGGCAATTCTCCATTCTGCTGGAATGAAGTCTGTACTTAGGCTGTGGTTGAATAGGGTGTTCAATGGTGGAGCCAGTTCTTGCTGGAAATGGTGCAGAATACATCCTGGGATACTAATAGATCCCATGGAAGCTGTGTTCTTTGCCTTGGATTGAACTTGCAACAGTTGATCTACGGAGATGTGAGGTGTGGGACAAGTATCAAGGGTGTCGAAAGGGCCATTGGGGGGACAGGGGTGAAGTTTGCGCTGATGTTTATTTTATATAGGACATGTCATCAGTGGAGGATATGAAGTCTAGATGGAATGTCATTGCAACAAAACCTACAGTGCTCTTCAAAGATTTTGTTGGTGGTGGCCAGCAACAACAGGGGAGTCCTCTTCCAGTGTAAAATAAAAGTGTGACATTGAGGGACATGTAGAGTGTTTTTTCTGATGCTAGTCCATCAATAAAAAGGTCCAGATTCAGAAGTCATAAAGATGAGGTAGATCATCTGTAAAGGGCATCGCCTGGATCATCTGCAATCACTGAGCAACAAATTTCACAGTTGGGTGGTGATACCAAGACTACAGGCTTTGATGACTACACAACTACAAGGCAGTCAGCAGAGAAAAATCTAGGGAGCTTTTTGCATTCATTATCAGAAGAGAGCAAGGTCAGGCCTTTTGATTTGCTAATTGAGAATGGTTTGGCTTCTTTTCAGCAGATAGTCTCATCCATGGGGGGGGGGGTTGGAGTTGCCATCAGCAGTCTGATCATTTGCCCCATCTTTTCCACATTGCCCTGTAGTCAACCAACAGATAAATGTCTGCCATGTACAGGATATCTTACAAGACCCAACTATAGGAAATCAAGAAATGGCCATCATACCCCACATTCCAACTGCTATTGAGGCTAGGTTACTTAAGAGTGGTACATGGACATTTTTGAGAAAGTTGACCGTAAAGTTTTTCAGTGCATCTTTGATACAAATGAGGTGGGGCTGAGGGTCTTAGCGTCTGGCTTTGTTGTCCATTTATATGAATTGCTCAGTAAGACTAGAGTTCAAAGTTCAGATAATTGAGTAGCAAGCTTTGTCCATTTAATGGCTGTAATATTAGAAAATGACCCTTGTCAAGCTTTGCCCTCATTCTCATACTTTCTTACCATTTGGGAAGCACAAAGGTTTAAAGGAGGCGTTTTGGTAATTTTGGAATGATCCAAAGTTCAGGAACACTGAAGTAGTTAACAGCACCCTAAACTAGGAAGAGTAGCAAGTGGACACCTGGCATGGGGTGATACTCTAGAAGCAGAAGGGTTTAGTTCAAACAGACTCCAAGGATCCCATGGCATAAAGGCTTGCTGAGCTTTTAACTGCAGCATTTTTGCAAATATGTTATGCTGATTTTTTTTTTTTTTTCATCTGTTTATATTGCTGTAAGTGCCACCCTGCAGTTACATGCTGGTCTAAGGTGGGATAAGATTTTGCTATGTCAAGTTCTGAGGATGAGATGAGACAGCCTGCAACTGTGAATGAGTCCTTGTCCAGGGCCATTGTGACTCCTGTTGTGGTGGCCAAGGAGCTAATTCCTTTTATGGCTTCCACAGCAAGTAGATAGTCATACTTTTTTATCAACACTGGAGTGCTGGACTAGACAATAGCTTTGTATCCTTATGTGCCAGGACAGCAGGAGTTATTGTCAGGCTTTTGTCATAATTTCCTATAAAGTTACAAGCTGACCGCACGTCTAAACCCTGTCAGAAATTCTATTTAGTATTTGATAAAGAAGATATATTCAGCAACCTCATTAATCAGGAGCTCAAGGATAAGAGGATTGCAGGCCCTTTTGTTACCCCCATTTCCACTTTTAAGATTTCTCCATTGGGTTTGTTTCCCCAGAAAAAAAAAAGAGGATTAGAAGAGGCTCACTCACTATCTGTCATTCCTGTCAGGATCTTTGTCATGATGGCACTGACCGAGGAGAGTCCCAGGTTCAATACTCTTCCCTGGACAATGCCTCACCATTATTAAGACTTTTTCTGACCCCTTGCTAGGGAAGATGGATATAGAATCTACCTTTCATTTATTGCTGATCAGAGCAGAAGATGTGTCCCTGCTGGGTAAGTAGGTAGATGGGTGATTCTTCTTCAGCCTTAGTTTGCCAACAGATAAGTTGTCCTACATGCAGGCTGGAATATATATGTTTAGTGGCCAGGTATGGCAAAATTCATGAGGTCACAGATTTGCTGGGGCTCTTCAATTTTGCATGCATATTTGATTATATATTGGTCTTACCCATCCCATGGGTGATAATTATATATTACCCCTAATTAGAATAACTGAGGTCATATCATACAACATTTGAGGGGACACATGCATGTGGTAAAACATTTAGGAGCAGCCTCTATCCATTAGTAGCACAGGGGTCAGTCCTTGGGTAAATTTTCTGTTTCCCATCCATAGATCTAAGTTGTACTTGAAAATGGACAGGGATGAACTTTGTTTTATGTGGATGGGGAGTCTGTTCCACAGAAGTGGTATCCTCTATGAACTACGCCTGCCCCTCCAAACTGTTTTGTTGCTTTTGCTGAAGAGCTTTAGGTCCCTGGACTGAGTATTTCTGATGCCATTTGACTTGCTGGTGAGCATTAAATCCATCAATAATTGGTCAGTTGTGCATTAAATCAACCAGTAATTGGTCTGCATCCTTTAACCCTTCAGTAATGGGTCAGAGGATGCATTGCATGCCGGACACATGTCACCTCTTAGCAGTGATATTAGACTGGACATGTTAACATCTTCTTTGTCTAGTTATGTGGGCAGCTTCTCTTAGAAGACTTTGTGGATGAGTTTAAAATTAAGAATTGGTGTTCAGATGTCTCTGTTACAGAAATTAACATGTAAGGATCTGAATAGTTTTGTTCATAGAGCTCTTGACAGAGCTTGGCTTCCCTATTCTAGAAATTTCAACTCACTTATTTCAGATTGGCAGGACATTAGATGTGGCCAGAGTGTAGCCATTTGTAAAGGTCATTAAGAGAAATTTTCTTAAGGTTATCAGGTCATGTTTGCTTAATTACATGGTTTGCATCTATCAGTTGTGTTTGCTTGTAGGTTTTATTCACATTCTTATTTTTAGACAATCTTTCATTTTGTTACCAGCTAGGATGGTATCTATACGCCTGTGTCCAGTCATCTGGAAAGGCTACCCTGGTTTATATTGTATTCACTTGCTAATGTCTTTCAACATTGTTATTTAACAAATTTGACACCTGCAATCTCCTGCTGATTCACTTTGGATGGAATGACATCAGACTGGTTCTAGAACTGTGGTTGTTGGGTAACATCTTCAGAGTTTTCATTGCTGTTCAATGTTACTTTCTGAATTTTGTTGTAGTTTGGTTGATAGCAATGTCTATGATTTAAAGAACTAGCATGAGGATTCCTGCAGCAGTAGAGACCATTCAAAAATTCTTAAATCAAAGTGTATCCGGAGACACCCGTCTTTTGTGTTTTTATGTTTTAGAACATCAGGATTTCCTTGTCAAGGATCCCATTTGGTTCTTCCCAGACAAAGTAAAACTATGTCATTTGCATGTCTCATTTCTGTATGTGAGATATTTTTTTTACTTTCATAATTCTTCAATTTAGATCAATTTGTTTGATGTACTACTTTATCAAAAAATGGAAAAACTTCAAAAGCTCAAGAGGAACAATTAAAGAGATGGCAAGATCATTTAGAATCTATGTTAACCTGCCCCACACCAGATGATCTGCATGACTTTGGCAATGATGGCCAACCATGAACAATGATTCTGGATGTGAACTTGGCAGACTTTAGTGACATTGAAGTAAAGAAAGCCATAGCCAAACTAAATAACGGAAAAGCTCCTACCTGGGGCAGACCAGATACAATCAGAGTTGCTGAAGTATGCTACATATTCAGTGGAATATTTCACATGTCTCTTGAAGAACATATGGACTCAAGAAAAGGTATCCAATGAGTGGAAAAATGGCATCATCATCCCTTTACCAAAAAAGGGAGAGAGACTGCACAAATTGGTGTGGAATCACATTCTTGTCAGTCCCAGGTAAAGTTTTCACCAGTGTATTACTGAATAGACTGAAAGGAGCAGGTGATGACAGACTCAGACTGAAATAGGATAGACAGGAACAGAATACAAAAAGATCAGGTCAGTTCTGCACTGACCAGATATTTGCACTAGGACAGATTATAGAAAAAGCAACAGTGTGGAAGAAACCAGTCCTTGTCAACTTTGTGGACTTCAAAAAAGCCTTTGACTGTATATATAGACCATCATGGCACATCTTGGAAGAATACAGGATTCCTCCAAAATTCATTACACTCTTTAAGAGTCTGTATCAAGACAGCAAGTGCACACTTGGGGTGAATAATGAGCACAGTGACTGGTTCACGGTGGTCACTGGTATACAGCAGGGATGTATACTGACTCCCTTATTATTCCCAATAGTTATTGATTGGGTCATGTGGAAAGCATTACACAGAAACTCAGTGGTACTAGAATGGGTCGATAACAACAAGCCATGTGACTTGGACTTTGCTGATGATATAGCTCTTATTGATAGAATATGGTGTGGAATGCAGACAATGACCACATCAGTGGAGAAACAGAGTAGAAAAGTAGTCCTCAAAATGAATCCTGACAAATGCAAAGTGTTGGTCAGCGAAGCATGGAATGAAAACAAATACATAATGGCTGCAGGATCAATATTAGAGGATCTATATTAGATATGCCAGAGAACATCTTCTACCTGGCCAGTTTCATCTCTCATACAGGTAACTGTAAGAAGGAAGTTCTGGTTAGACTTGGAACAGCAAGTGCAGCATTCAATTGACTACCCAAACTCTGGAGATCAAAAAACATTACACTGTCCACAAAGGTGAAGCGATACCAAGCACTGGTGCTGTCTACACTGTTATATGGTGCTGAGCTGTGAACAAGCACAGCACCAGCCATGAGAAAACTTGAGGCTGCTCACCATAAATGGTTAAGATGCATACTGGGAATATCTGGGAAGGACAAAGTAAAACATGAGAGTGATAGAGAAAGAACGCAACAACGGAAACTTGAAAATATCATCATGGAAACAAGACTATGTTGGTTTGGTCATGTTAACCACATGGACACTAGTAGGATTCCTATACAATCCCTCAAGTAGGAACTAGCTGGATACAAGAGAAGACCAGGCAGACCTTGACAAAACTGGAAATGAGTTGTAACAAGAGACCACCATCACCTGGACATCACTTAGGAGGAAGCAAAAGAAGCAGCAGCTGATAGGACATAGTGGAGTCAACTTGTGGCCCAATGCATCATCGGGGTGGGTTGAACTGAAGACCAAAGACTACTTTATCAAATGGCAGTACTAGGCTGTTGGTCATTTAGAAGTGAGCAATTTTTGTAAGACACATTGAGCAGTTTTGAATTGTGAAGTTACCTCTCTTTTTAATGAATGTTTACTGGGGTGATAGCCACTTGTCCAGGTTTGACTGAGAGCAGTGGTAGGAAGACAGGGAGCATCTTCCCCCATTACCCACCCCTTTCTTTCCTGGGTTGATTGTCTAGTTTGATGGTTGAGGTCAGTGTGCAATTCAAGAGCTGCAGGTCTGTAAGGCATGGTGTGTTGAGGGGCACTAAATTGAACAAGGAATCTGGGGCCAGGGTAGTTTGGTATGTTACCCTGATCATACTGGCAACAAGATTTCATTCTAAGTTGCTTGCTTATGATCAAGGTGATTGGCTCAGTGGTTTTTATGGCATTACAATGAAAAAGACAAAATGGGAATGTGAGTTGTGCCTTTTGTGTGAGTGGATCAGGGACAGATAAACATTGCTTGCAGATTCATTTGTCCCAAGTAAGTGAATAAATGAGGGGCATGGTGTTTCTCTACAACTGATATTTAAATGAGAACAAAAGTTGTGTAGTGTCACCTCAGCAAAGTGGTTCTGCAGAACTTGCCCCTTACCTCCTTTTTTATCTAGGTGAGGGGTGGTCACAGGGTCCCCTCTTATATCTGCCCCCCTCCGCTTTCCTGAGCTACTTGGCTAGTTTGATCTTTGGAGTGAGTGAGTCAGACAGTGACTAGTTCAAATGTTGTGCTCTTACAATGTATGTTGTGACAAGTGTCTCTGGCTTGGGCAAGCCACCTGAGGAGGGTAGTTTTGGTACACTACTCACATCATACTGGCCAGAAAGTTTAATTCTAAGTTGGTTATGCTGTCATTGCAGTAAGTTACTGGATTATAATAATATTGACTGGTTTAATTATGTTTGTGGCACTTCAATAAAATGGTCCCAATGGCAATGTGATTTGCGTCCTTTGTGGGAGAGGGATAAAGCAAAATGTCATAGCTCTCCATTTACAATATTATATACTGCACAAAGCATTGCTATTATCATAATCTACATGTAGAAAGAGAAAAAAGAAAGTAATCTTTACTGGAAAGCTTTATATAAGCACATTACCTTTAATTCAGCTTCTACTTCATCCCCAAGATTTAATAAAATCTGTGTAGGCACAGTGTAGAGGCTACATGGAATGTTAATGTGCCTGTGTACATGGTTCACCCTCGGCAGCACACCATGCATATTAATCATGATGCATTGTGGAGCATGGTTATTGAAGAAGTGTAGGGAGTGTAATGCCAATTGTGTCCGCAGATTAGTAAGACACTCCCTGCACTGTCCAATTGTATTATGTCAATAATTATTTTATTGCTTTAAGTGTTTTTTTCTTTTTTTTTTTTAAAAAAGGAATTTTGCACAGTGCATCACAGAGTGCAGCAATGCTAAGCAGTGCAGAGACACCTGCCAGACATCTAAAAATAGAAACCGGATACAATTGATTACTTACTTAAATATCATGTTTAAACATAGCTGAGCATGTTTCATTGGAGTGGCAGGGTGCTCACTTGTGCTAATAGGTAGCTCAGAGGTATATGTAAAGGTATAGCTGAACTCCACATATCCTTGTAGCTAAATGGGTAGAGGTGCCTTATGAGCAGTAGGTGCAGGGTTTGCATACATAGAATGGAAAATAAGCATTTATTTTTCAAATACAAATTATACCAATTATTTTTAAATTATGGCCCTGGTGCCCAGCCTCTAGCACAGCCACCTTCGGGGCAGTGAAGGAGCAGTGTCAACTGCCCATGGATGACAATGTCAGTCATGATGCTGCTGTCTGGAGGCACATGCAACTCTGATTCCACAACACCATCCCCATCCAAGGTGTTTACCCCCATCACACGTCACACACTACCCCAGTCTCCTGTCTTGTCTGTCTGCTATTGCATCCTCACCCACCCAACTTACCTCCCCACACGTACCGATGTCCCTTCCCCAACATTCCACTCTCCACTTAAAAAAGCAAATACCTGTCCCACAACAAAAATATCGTTAATATATAGCTCCATTTCACACATGTGTCCACTGGACACAACTAATTTGATCCAATTGGCTTGACAACACATTTATGTTGTTTTCACCCCTCTCTCTGGGGTTTGAGAGTCCAAATTCATCTTCAAAACCTGTCAAAATGCACAGCTGTTAATGTACAGGAAATGGTTAGCTATGATTCTCTCCTACACATCTCTACCTGCTTTACACATTGTTTTCCCCCTGCTTGCTCCCATTTCACCACTTTCCTATCACCCCCTTTTCTTTATATTTTTTAGTGTGGGTTTGTGCCATGCAAGCTCAGCTTAAATGTCTGTATGTGCCTATTACATTGTAACTCACATGTAGGGAATACACATGTGTGCCATGTGTTGAACCCAGGCCCCTCTCAACTATAGCACACTGCATTAACCCACCACACTACTCAAGCTTTAGGTTAAATGGGTGTTTCCTGCAAAACATACTGCTTGCTACTTATGGACATTACACATGTAACTGAAATAAAAAGCTAATGTGAAAATTGGGAGTGTCCCCTGGACTCTGGTGCAATAATAAATAACAATGAAGACATACTAATGGATGTAAGTGAGGCCTGTGATAGCAGGTATATGTGCCCTTTTATAAGCAACTTGTGGAAAGATACCTGCTAAGGCAGCAATGGCAAATTAAATTTATAACTGGGTCTGGTGCAGCAATACAACCATATAAAGCCATGCACATACTCATGGATGTAGAAATATTTCTCACAGCCTGTATATGTGCACATATATCCTCCAAATACTCATGCTTTTCCAGTCGCTCAGTCTGTTAAATGCCTTGCAGGTAGCACATTTTGCCACACACAGTCCTGGGTTCGAATCCAGTGTTGTCACACTTCAATTACATTATTGTAAAGACAGCAAGTAGTGACTGAGTGATGCAATCTTACTCCTCACAGGTTACTGCTACTTAACTAACTGCTACTTAGTTTTGCAAGACAAAGGCCTGCAGGCAGAGACACAATGCACATACTCTTAAAGCCTAACAATATGTCATCTATTACTCTGTTAGTCGCACTGTTGCATAACAGACATACCTTAAGCACATGCCCCAATTGCACTGTATAAAATACCCTTGCCCTGGCTTTACCATAATGACAGGCTTGACACAGCTGACACAGTTACATGTACAGCTTGTTGTCCACCAAAGTGTTCACACTCCCCCCGTGTGTTGTAGGCTGCAGCAGGAGTTGCACCCTGTAGCATACACATCTGTATGTAAAAGTAGCTGCTACAGACTTACCATACCTCCCAACCCCCTAGAACAAGGTATCAAGACGCAGCCATACTTAATGGGGGGCAAAGGCCCAGAGATAGGGACATGTTTTATGGTTTGCCTCTACAAAGATAGTAAGTCGATAGAATAACAGCTATTGCAGTAGCATGCATAGTCTGATAGGTATGAAGTATGACACACACATGTATCTTTTCTTACTGACCTCAGCCTATAATGATTGCCAGTGCACTGCCAGATGACCACAATGGTATGGGACACTGACCACACATATGAGGCAAAACTGGAGACATACTTCGGAAATCTCTACAATGGACAGTGTTTGTACCTTTCCTCTGTGAAGATGTAGTCTCCACACCTCTGTAATGTCCATCTCAAAAACTAAGACAGGGGGCCAAGGCCTGCATGAAGACCTTATATATTGCACTGTGGTGGCATATCATTTGCTAATGATAGTGCAATACATTTGTTTTGGCTGCAATCAGGAATTCTGAGCCACAGATAGGTGCAGAGACAAGTACCTGCTAATAAGCAGTACGTTAAAAAAGGAAAGCAGCTGGTTATGGGGAACAGGTCTGTATGAGGCTTAACAAACCCAAGGAGTGTATTATCAAAAGATTACTGGAAGCAAAGTTCAGAAAATGAGTATTGCACTCCACCAGGTAAGTAATATATTTTGTCATATAACAGGATGAAGGGGGGTGTAGGTATGGGGAATAGGGATTACAGCAGTAAGCCTATCTTAGATCTATGGTGATGACATGTTATTGATACTCTGCTGTCCTACACCTACATGCATGTCTCTCAAATGCCCCTGATTTCAATTACATCTCAGCTCTGTCCCTGTCAATCTCATCTACAATGGTTGGCTGTTGTAGAAAAGCTAGTGGATTACACATAGTACATAGTGACAATAAGGGAGTGTGTATACCCCTGTAATGTCAAATGATATACTGTAATTCACCTCCGCTCATTCTATCCATGTCTCACATAATTAGTTCTAACATTGTAAAACTGACCCCGAATGTCCCTGATGTACCCTGGCTAAGTCCCTGTTTCTGTTGACATTTGTCTCTGTTTGGTTGAAACTATGTCTAACATACCTGTCAACTTCCTACAGCAAGAACTCAGGACAAAGCCATAATTAATGGAGGGGACAAAGGCCCAAACTCACTGAGAGTGTTTATGTATTGCTCGTACAAAGTAAGAATGTGAATAGAATAAACTAATATTTCTGTTGCATAACTGTGCTCTGAAGGGTATGACGTGTAAAACGCAGATATCTGTCTTTATTTTCTAAAATCAACCATCAGTGACTGACCGACCATTTGTCAGACATCCACAAGTTTGTGTGAAAATGATCAAAACTATGGGCAAACATCTGGACAGTCTGCAAACATCTACATAGATAAGAGGTATGATGCCTACAGGGAACATATGCTACAGCAGGTTTGCATTGTTGTCTGTCATTGTGGCACAATGGGGTTGCTGGACTGTCCCCATGTAGTCATTGTAATAACACACTTCTATTTGTCTGACAGTGGCTGCATGACATATTAATGATAGTTTGCCCATAGGGGACTCAACACAGTAGACTGCAGTGATGGGTGTAGGAACATACAGCAGAATCTGTCACAGCACACTGGGACATACCCCAGAATTGCTACTATCTTGGTGATAACCACACATGTTCTGTGTTGCCAAATTGTGGTGTATGACATGTGATGGGAGCAGTAGATAGTGCAGGCTATTATGGGTGTGCTTCATCTGTACATAGTGGCTGTACACATATCAGGTCATGTAATGTGTTCTCTTTTGTTCCTTTCAGGAGTAATGTACTGCAGGAGACACACACCCTTCTCAACTACGGAGAATGACATTATACTGGATGGACTGAGACACCACCATCAGATCTTGCTGTGCAGGGGTAGACACAATTGGAAACACTGGGTGGCATTGTGGGCAAACCTTGTGTGGGCTGTCAGCCAGATTGGCCAACTGGACAGGACCTATAAGCAGGTCTGACACTGGGCCACAAATATGGTGCATGCTGCACAGCAAAGGGCAGCTGTGTTTGCCAGGAATCATGCCACCACCAGTGGAGATCCTGTGATAGAACAACTACTCACAGCCACAGAGGAATTCCTGGTGAACATAGGAACAATCAACAGCTCACAGGCATCCATCATGCCATACATCATGGAGATGGGTGCCACAGTGCCCACAGGAGAGGAGCATCCAGGTAAGCTTACTGTTTTCAGCAGTGTAATACTGTATCAATCATTGTGGCAGGCTGTACATACCAGTACATGGATGTCAGGTCTAGCTGTATTAGGGGGGATTGGGTATTATGCTCAGTTATGCACACATACTCAGAATGTCAGCAATATAGCCATTAACAGAGTAGTTACTGTACATGTGGATATATGCACAAATTACCTTGTAGTATTGCAACAGTTGGCGGTGCTGACAATACCTCTCCCTAACTTTTTCATAGGTCCATCAGGTGTGGCCCAAGTCTGTGGTCCTGTACCTGGTATAGTTGATACTATTGTTTTAAGGATCATATATACCCTACAAAAGATAAGAGCTGCCATTTTGCCCTGTGTACAACTGTTGTGCTTAGCCAGAGTAGGGTATTTGTTCCATTCTGGAACAGTTAACTGGGTCTACTTCAGTAGAATAAAATACCACTTACCTGAAACCCAGATAACTGAGATGAAAAGGCCAACAACATGAGAACACTGACTTCCTGTAACACTGACTTACCACTCCAGGTAAGTAAACACTTGGCCATCCTTAACAACAAACAAAATCAAATGAAAGCAAATCCACTAATGTGGGGGGCTTTGCCCCCACACAGCAACTCCCCACAACCCCCTAACTAAATATACCAACTCCGAGATTGCACTACCGCAGGGTAAGGGGAAATGTTCGACAGGATGGCCAAGAGTTTGCTTACCCGGAGTGGTGAGTTGGTGTTCTAGGATGTCAGCGTTCTTGTGCTGACTGCCTTTTCATCTTGGTTACCTGAATTTCAAGTAAGTGGTATTTCGGTGTACTGAAGTAGACTCCAGTTAACTACAGTGCATAGACTGAGTAATCACAGGTGTGTAATTGTACAAACATTAACACATTTGCACTTATAGTTATGAGCGACTATGCAGCCTGCTATACACGAGGCAAGTACTCCAAAATGCCTGTTCAAACACAACATGGAGATGGTACATACCTGAGGCAGTGCTACTACTACTGGCATATCATTCTCAATATAGGTGTACTTAGTTTTATGCTTATATCTATCACATACACTGTCATATTGCATACTTTACAGGTGTAGTGTACTGACAATGTTAACTAAATGCTATAACAGGCCTGACTTGTCTGTGTATGTTGTGTGTCTGTCTGTTATGCATGGGAGCAGAGATGTGAAGATGTGGAACATGTAATGCAGTGGTGGATCCTCATCTTTATGAGTCTGTGTAGATTACCATACATAATAGTGCAGGCAGTAATGTACTGCTGTTGTTTTTCTTCTCACAGGTGACCTGGGGGAGGGGGGGTTGGAGTCTCTCCACCTCAAAACCTGATCTCAGTGTCTCATCAGATTCTGATGCTGATGGTGGCTGTAGTGAGGTGCAGACGAGGCTGTCGGTGGCTGCATCTGTCCCAGAGGTTGACCTCCTTCTTCTGCCCCCACTGTCATCACTCATAGTAAGTATGCCCCCACATATTCAGTCCCCAGAGGCCACAGATATTGGATAGTCAAAGGGTGGCAACATTGAACAGGGCAGTGTGGCAACTATGGCATCAGTGAGTGCAGACACTGGCCACAGCCAGAGAGCTGATTAAGTCCCACACAGGTGGATTGACAGGGGTGCTCGTAGGAGGACTGCTGTCCATCCACCAACTGTTGCAGGTATCACATCACTGCTCACTTGCTGCATATTTCTGTCTGTGATGGAGGCACAGGCACATTCTGAATGCGACACCAGATGGATGCTTAGGGTTATATATGCAGTAGTCTGACATCTGTGACTGCTTCCACTGCTGTAGAGACACCCTAGATGGGTTCACTGCTGTCATGCATAGATGGCAGGCTGAGACGGTGTCTGTTTTTGACTACACAATGTCTGTCCTGGAACATCTGGTTGGAGTTAGGCATCAGACACATGGAAGAAGGTAAGCAATACCATCCACTGGGAGTCCACATGGCAGTGCACAGTCACATTCCTGTGGTGGCAGTACCTACAGTGCTACAGAGGGAAGTGTACTGTCCAAACCATGATGTGGCAGGCCATGGGCATGTGGCCCTGGGTGGTCATATGGGGGACAAGCACCAGCATTTTGCAGTCACCTTCACATACTAGCACTGCATCTGACCTTGGGCATGGTGGTGCCAGTGCTATTCCTGGCAAAGCCAGTTCACGTGTTCATGGCTGGAGATTGTGAACTATCCACTCGAACATGTATGGTCCACAGCTGTCCAACATACACACATGTAGGGCTAGCATTGGTCTTGACTGTGTGCACACATGCACTTAAACACTACTGTCACATGCAGGTCGCCAACAGACACACAGCACCTCTCCATGGCCCATCTAACCAGCACCCCTTCCTGACTCACACATTTGCTGTCACCTGTTTGGCACTGACTAGGCCTCTGGCACCTCCACACCACACCCTGTGCATGTGATGATACCTATGCCACATACCTGCCATCCATGCCATTGATGCAGGGGAATGTGAATATGTGCCTGATGCACAGACTGCCTATATTATTTTACATGTACTTGTGTAGTGCAGTATTGTTTTGCCATGACACATGTGGACCACTACAGGTACTGTATGCTGACATGTGTTATAACTACACATCAAACTTTGTGTATCTTTGTTACATGATGTTAGACTGGCAGTAGTGTTACAGAATGACAGATGTGTCACAGACCCATGTATGTGTCCACTCCAGGTATCTGAGGGGTTAACCAATGGACACATGGTGACAATACGGTGGCCCAGGATGGCATGGGGGCACAGCATAAATATGATGTCGGGAAGGTAAGGCAGTATACGTGTATGGCTCCCTAGGTGCATATGTGTATAACAGTGTATCAGGGACAATAGGGCAGTCAGCATAATCATGCAATCACACTTTGTGACAACGGTGGTGGACATCAATTATGCTTATGTTGAGTAGTGCAATTTAGAGCTCAGCAGCTAGTCACATGCCCAAAAAATGCATAAACCTTGCATGGAGATAGCCCATATGGGCATGTCTGTAATGCTGTAAGGGGATATATTTATACACACACATAGAGTTGGCTGATGTGAGATTAGAATCCCTACCTATCTACAATTACAGACTACAGCTCACAGTACTTATTGCATGCACCATGGAGTTTATCGGATATTAGGTTGCCAGCCAGCACCATTAAGGTGGATGACATCAGCAGAACTTGTAAAGGAGGGCAATGTAGAGGCCAGCAGCTAGTCACAGGCCCTTAAAATGCATAATCATTGCACAGAGATAGGCCAGATAGGCACATCTGTAGTGATGCAAGGTAATATATTTACACACACACACACACACACACACACACACACACACACACACACACACACACACACACACACGTTGGATGATGTGAGATTAGAACCCCTAGCTACAGACTATTACAAACTGCACCTGACAGTACTTATTGCACATGCCACAAGTTATGTCTGTTATATATGTGGATGCAGTCGCAGTACTTGTGGTGTACATAAAGTGGCCTTGTGTTAGTCAGCATGTGTTGCCTGCAGAGTGATACTGCATGGTACTGTTATTGTATCTAGTATCCTATCAGTGGGATACCTAGTAATATCCCTGCAATGTGTGTACAGCTACCAGTATAGCCATATGTGGTCGTTTGCAGTTTGATAGGTGGACATGTGGCCAGGAACAATATAGCCTGTACAAGGCATGTATTGCAACCCTTGTACATTATGCCACCTGCTCACCTGTGTCTGTCTACAGGATGACATTCTGCAGGCACAGGGGTCTGTGGGTGAGTGGATTATGTGCTGTTGTGGCCTTCATCTGGTTCCATCGGGCAACTGTTGTGATGTGCAAGTGCAGATAACCCCATCATTCTGGGGTATGTGGGGACATTTGTACATCCCCACACATATCTATATAAATGTGTATAACAGGGATGTCTCCATAACCGTTGTATGTATACATTATGTAAAAGTGCTATGGAGATATATGTGGAGAATCTATGCATCATTTTACTTTATATAGCTATCTTGCTATTATATATATATATATATATATATATATATATATATATATATATATATATATATATATATATGCTATGTACTTATAGATACACTAATCAAGCATGAGGAGGATAGGGAGAGACAGATATGTATATGTAGCTGTATGTATGTACAGACATATTTCCACATAACATGTCTTTGGGCGGGAGAGGCAACAGACTTGGGCTCAAGTTAGCTAAGTGTAGGAGCATGTCCAGTATGACTGTCAGTACATACAGGGTGACTCCAATGCAGAGCTACTTGTACTCCAATCCAGGATTAGGTCTGCTGCAGGCCATTAGCTGCTGCACCTGTTACCACAGTGCAGCACTTCCCTGATATTGTCCAAGGCATTCCCTGGCTGTTTGCTGACCTTAATATGTGACTCATACTTCTCAACTGTACAGAGCTTCACAGAATGTCCAGATTTTTGCCTCATATTTTTGGTCCATTTTACATAACATTGTGGTTTTCTGGAAAATTAGTGGCAACGCATTGAAGATTGAAGTTAATAAATAATGGCAGACATCTGAGTTTCAGACTCCATACACATCAGGAGATCCATGCTAATGCAAGACCTGTTATTCTATCAACTTTCTACATTTGTAAGAGTACTATATAAAATCTGTCCCTATTTGTGGACCTTTGTCCCACTTTTATCCATGGCTTTGGCCAGATTTCTTGCTCTAAGAGGTTGAGTAGTATGATATGACTGGCGTACATGATATAACACCACAGACCAGGTGATTGCCAGCATAGCTCTCCCTGTACATGTTTTTGCAGATTGCCCAGCAGTTTGCCCCATATGGCTGCTCTGTTCCTCATACATTTGCAGTTTTCCGATAATATACTGTAAAATGCAGTCACTGAATTGCTGTAACTACTGACAAATTTAAGCGATGGCCTTTACATCCTGCAGCTAATCTAACCTGTTGCAATCTGCTTTTATATTAGCCACCTTCTAGATTACTCAGAGAATATATAATGTCTGTCTGTAGGTTTGGCCCTTTGTCCCCTCATTCACTCTGGCTTTGTCCAGCATTTTTACGGTAACAGATTTAGGGGTTATGGCAGTCTGTGGGAATACAACCATATGACTACCTCAAATGCAAAAGATGTGGCTACTGCCAGATTCAAACCATGAGCACCATCACCAATGCTAATACCACTAGCCTACTGAGCCACACAGGCTGCCATAAAGGGATGCGTCATTCATCACACAATCAACAGCATACAGACATACATTGTTGCCCCTGCATTACGTGAGACATAGAACGTATGGCCAGGTTCTATGTCACATCCCTGGAACTGGGTGGTCTGCTGATATATCATTGCAGATATACTGCTACAGCAGTTGTATGGGTACACTGATGAGTTGGAGGTGGGGAACGACCAGCCCATACCCTGCTGGCATACACAGTCATGAGACTGTTCTGTGACCCCACTGTTTGGCATCTCCACTGAATAATGTAGTGGGGTTTCCAGCCATGTGGCCTAGTGAATATTATGGGGCACTTACTTTTAGACAGAGTACCTGTTGCCCCATGTGGCTGTTAGATCTCTGCAAGTAGCCCAGTAGCCCAGTATATTCCCTTGCATGCATCTGGCAGGTCCATACATATGCTACCACATTCTAGTACCCCTTAGAAGTCGTGAGCTGTGTGGATTACCTTGCGAATGCAGCCATTGACAGACCTGTAGTTCAGGGCTGACTCTGTCTGATGCACACAGTCTGCAGCCAATACATGGTGAGGTACAGGTTGTGTTGTCTAGCTCGCATCATTTTTAGTAATATGTGTGTGAGTTGGAGTAAGGTGGCAGTTCCTAGGGCCCTAGGTTATCAGTGTATGTGCTATGCTTTGCATCTTGGCCAAGACCAGGACATACTGGATATACCTACGTCTGTCTACAGGGACAACCTCAGGGTTTTCATGCTCTGAGTCCCCCTGTGGATGTGGCTGTGGGGACCTAGGCACTGGCAGGGGGGCTGTGGAGCCTTTCCATTTGGTGATCCTTCTGCAGCTGTTTCCACAGGATCATGTTATGTAGCATGTCACATACTGTGAACATGTGTGCACATGTGGCTGGAGACTACTGCAGGACTCCACCAGATATATCAAGGCTCTGGAACTGTGACTTTAGCAGCCCAAACTCACGCTCTGTGATGTTCTTAGTTTGTGCATGTACCTATGTGCCTCATTATGGCATTCTTCGGTGTGTGTGCCTTTCTAATGGATGTAATCATCCACAATTCCAGTGCGTAACCAGCATCCCCAGTAAATGGCCATGTGGGATGTTTCCCTAGCAAACATCTGGTACAACTGTGATGAATGCCAAATATGGGAGGTGTGATAACTACCAGGGCTGCCAGCACACACATTCATGATTATGTCATGGGCATTGCACATGATCTGGCAGTTGATGGAGTGGTACCCCTTGCAGTTGATGTACATTTTGCACTCCTCACTGAGTGGTGCCTTGATGTGTACATGAGTGCAATCTATGACACCCAGTACCTCAGGGTAGTGTGCTACATGGCAGAAGTGCTGCATACCACTGGCTGTCACCTCAGGGGTGAGGGAAATATAAATGCGCTCATTGGCATGTGGTAGCATGGCATCCAGGAACTGGTGGAGTACCCTGGATGCTGATGCCTTTGAGACCCCCATCATGTCCCCAGCTGGTCTTTAGAATGTGCCCATAGCTAGTATTTAAGAGCTACACATACCTTTGTTTCCACTGGGATGAGTTCCCCTCTGTTGGATCTGGGTCTCAGTTGAGGTCAGCAGAGCTCAGTGAGTTCTTGTAGTATGTCCCTGTCCACATTGTAGCAGTCTACAATCTCCAGCTCATGTAAACCCTGGAAGGTTACTCTGGGCCTGAACACTCTTCTGCTTCTCAGTCTAGACCTATGCTCAGCTGCAGCAGCAGCACTGACCTCAGCATCTAGCACATACATATTGTTTGTAGCAGACCTCCAGTAGCCCCTAGTCTTTCTTCAGTTAAAAGCCCCAAGTCTGTACTCCACTGGTGCAGAGTATGGGGGTGAAATCAGATTGTAGGATTTCTGCAACCTTTACAGTGTTTTGCTGTAGGTGCAGCCCTTGTGATTGGCTACCCGTGATGCATTCCACTTGCCAAGTACATCATTAAGGGCTGCTAATGGCCCAGTTCAAGAGGAACAGGGGTCAACAGTAATTAAAATATTATTGCCTCTCTCAGTCAATTTTTTTACAGCCTTCCTCACTCAGTATTGCTGCATGCCATGCAAATGCACCACAAAAGTAAACAATGCTCATCAGTCATTGTACATGCCCCCATGAAAGGTCATGCTCAGCATGGTGACACAACATGCAAACATGCTCAAACCAGCTGAAACATGGAACGTGAAGGTAAATAAATGTTAGCAGACAAAGTGCACACACCCCTGCTCAGCAGAGAAATGCACCATGCAAGCAGGTACCACTGTGCTACAATGAGCTTAAAAGGATGAGGACACACACCCTTTTGATGTTGGGTACCTCTTATGTGGACACCAACGTGGCTCTCTGCCTATACGGATGAGATCTGTGGACATGGATATCCATTTGTGCTGTTCAGTAACCCCAGCTCATTGTATAGAGATACATGCACACAACCTGGGAACTACACAGTTCCAGGCCTTGCCTCCTTAGCAACCACAGCAGTCTACCATTGTACATACTCCATGCAGGGTCCTATAATGCATTATTGTCACATACTACTAACTTTCGTTTTTACACTTTTTAATTTTTTCTCTTGACAGCATGTTTGCACACTGCTGAGTGCCATGCATACATAATCTGATTATTAAAAAGATATATTTTCAATTATTTTCCATTAGGGTTTGGACATGCAGTGGACAGTTTTGCAAATATCTCTGTCTGTTATGCTATTTCTGTCCTTCTTATTCACTTTTACAGCCCCTGTTCTGTTTAATATCCTGTACATGGAATTTCTTCATGTACATTTCAGATGCCAACACAGAGTCTGCAGGACTGCTTATCTGCTTGCTGGATCACTCTACCACCCTCAATTGCATGCAATTCATCTGCTTATGAGGTGATTTGCATGCCACAGACACTTCAGTGTTGGCATGCTCATGCACGCCCCTCAGCTTTGTTTCCTGGATAGCAAACCTGCTTTCTTTCATGCAAGCAGTGTGCCTTTTATGCTTACATGGAAAATAAGTTTGCGTAGGCTGTATTAAATTTCCCCCATGTTTTATCCAATTCCCTTTGGCTAATAGTGCATATTGTTATATAATAGCATTGTCTTACTAATGTCTGCCTGGTGTTTTTCCTTATTAAGCAGTGCTCACAGTATTTTCTTTGTCTTTCTCATGGTTAAGAGAACATTGCCAATAGCTCATGTCCTGTATTTTTATGTTCAACAGTATAATGTGAAATGCTGTCATGTTAAAATACCACATTTTGCTTCTCCATCATGGCATCATTTAAAGAGATTTCCACACTATTTTAAAACCTGCAAAAATTGCCCGGAGTTTCATTCCATGACTTTTTTAAAATATTGCACATTACTTACATGGCACCATAAAGTAAAAAAGGAAAAAAATGACATAGCTTCACTTGAAAAGCTATGCTTAACAATCTTATGGGTATTAACATATATTTTGCAAAATCAATTTTTTAATAATCTTCTGCATAAAAATATGCCACAGTACTGGATGTTTTAATTTAGCACTTATTACCAAACAATATTGTCATAGCACTAATATGTGTGTTCCAGAAATATAAAACAAATGCCTTTACGAGACATTCTTATGTGTGTTCTATATTTTAAAAAAACTCTGCAATAGTAAATGATAGTTCCTGCACTAATTTTTAAAGCTGTCCTGCATTAACTTCTCTTGCACAAAGCACTACTACTTCAGCTATTTCTTGTAAAAAGGTTTGTCACAAAAAGTGACTACATTACAAACAGTCTCTGGGAGGAATTTAATAAAGCCTACACAGACTTGTTTCCATGTAGGCATTGTGGCACATGGCTTACATGAAAGTAAGCAGGCTTGTGTTCCAGTAAACAGAGCTGGACAGTGAGCATGCAAACAGCAACAAAGAAGTATCCGTTGTATGCAGATCACCTCATAATTAGGTGAAGTGCATGCAAATGAGGGAGGATGAGTGATCCACGAAGTGGATAGGCAGTCCTGCAGACCCTATCTTGGTTTCCAAAGTATACACAGAAAAATTCCATGTACAGGAATTTAAACAGAGAACAGGGGCTGCAAAAGTGTAGCTTGATGGACAGAAATAGAATAGCAGACACAGATATGTGCAAAATTATCCACCATGTGTTTAAAAGCATATGGGAAATACTTTAAAATAATTATTTTTTAATGATCTGTGTATGTTTGTGTGACATGCAACAGTGCGCAAACATGCTGTTATAAAAAAAAAAAGATTGTAAAAAACAAATTTAGTAGTATGTGACAGTAATGTATTATAGGACCCTGCATGGAGTGTCTACAATGGTGGAATGGTGCTGCTGGTAACAAGGCAGGGCCTGGAATTGTGTAGTTCCCAGGTTGTGCGCATGGATGCCTATACAAATTAAGTGGGGTTCCTGAATAGCACAAATGGGTATTCATGTCTGCAGATCCCATTTGTGTAGGTACAGAACCATAATGGTGTCCAGAGAAGAGGTAGCTGACATCAACAGGGATGTGTTTCTGAGGACTTGCAAGCTCACTGGAGCTCAGCTGCGCCTGTTTGCATGGGGCACTGCTGTGCTCAGCGGGGGGGGTGGGGTTGCACACCTGCTTAGCAGACAGTGTACACCCCCCTGCTGTATTCAGCAAGGGGGGTGCGTACACTGGCTGCTAAGCCTTGTTTATCTTCAGGGTGTATATATCAGTGTGTTTGCATGGTGTGCCACCGTGCCTGTGCATGATCTTTCAGGGGGGGTGTGTGTGCAGCGACTGGACCATTGTTTACCTTTTGTGGCACCAGTTTGAGTGGCACTCAACCATGCTGAGCAAGGGTGTATTTATGCTGGCTGCTAAGCCTTGTTTATGTTCAGGGCACATGTTTGTGTAGCACCCTGCAATGCCAAAAAAAAACATAAAAATTGGCTGAGAAAGCCAGTGGTAAATTAATTGCTGATGACCCCTGTTTCAATTAAACTAGGGCCATCAATAGTCTGTAATGATGCACTTGGCAGGTGGAATGCATCATAGGTAGCCAATCACTCAGGCTGCACCTACAGCAGAGCACTATAAAGGTTGCATACACCCTTCAATCTGATTTCACCCCCATACTCTGCACCACTAGAGAACAGAAGTGGGACTTTTAACTGAAGGAATGCTAGGGGCTGCTGCAGGTCTGCTACAGATATATGTGCTAGATGATGAGACTAATGCTACTGCTGCTGCAGCTGACAATAGGCCTACACTGAGAAGGAGAGGAGTGTTCAGGTCCAGGGTAAGCTTCCAGGGGCTACATGAGCTGGAGATTTTAGAGCACTACAGGGTGGAAAGGGACATGCTGCAAGAACTCACTGAGCTCTGCCACCTTTAACTCAGTCCTAGAACCAACAGAGGGGAACCCATCCCAGTGGAAGCAAAGGTATGTATAGCTCTTAGGATACTAGCTACAGGTACATTACAAAGACCAGCTGTGTACATGATGGGGGTCTTGCAAGCATCAGCATCCAGGGTACTCTACCAGTACCTGGATGCTTTGCTACCATATGCCAGTGAGCAAATTTATTTTCCCCACACCCCTGAGGGAAGGGCCAGCAGTATGCAACACTTATATCATGTAGCACACTATGCTGAGGTACTGGGTGCCATAGACCATACTCATGTGCACATCAAGGCACCACCTGGTGAGGAGGGTAGAATTTATGTCAACCACAAGAGATATCACTCTATCAACTGTCAGGTCATGTGCAACCCGAGGGCATTATCATGAATGTGTGATGGCAGCCCTGGCAGGTATCATGACTGTCATATCTGGCATGCATCACAGCTGCACCAAATGTTTGCTGGGGGGACTTCCCACATGGCCATTTACTGGGGGACGTTGGCTACACACTCGAACCATGGATGATGTTACCCATCAGAAATGCACACACTCCCACAGAAGAATGCCATAATGAGTCACACGAACAAACTAGGAACATCACAGAGCATGTGTTTGGGATGCTGAAGTCATGGTTCCGGTGCCTTGATATATCTGGTGGATCCCTGCAATACTCTCCAGCCACATTTCCACAGATGTTCACAGTATGTGCCATGCTGCACAATATGATCCTGTGGAAACAGCTGAAGCAGGATCAGCAAAGGGGGGATACACAGCCCCCCATCAGTGCCTAGGTCCCCACAGCCACACACACAGGGGGACTTGGAGGAGGAAACCCTTGTGCATGTCCATCTAGGCAGACGTAGGCATGCCCAGTAGGCCCTGGCCTTGACTAAGAGAGAGGTCATAGCACATGCACTGACAACCTAGGGCCCAAGGGACAGACACTTTACTCCGACTCACATACATATAGTAAAAATGATGCCAAGCAACCCACACAACCTAACCGTGTATTGGCTGTGTACTGCATGCATCAGACAGAATCAGCCCTGAACTACAGTTTTGTAAACTGCTGCATTTGCAAGGTAAGCCACTCACTTACATATCACTTGTAAGAAGTATTATAATATGCTATCATATGCATGGACCTGCTGCATGTATGCAAGGGAATATATTCGGCTATTTGGCGAGATGTAACATCCACACGAGACTTCAGATACCCAGTCATATAGTATGTGTTCTGGAATATTCAATAAGCCTCATGGTTGGAATATTCACTACAGCAGTTGAGGGAGATGTTAAAAAGAGGGACTGCATGATATTTTCACTACTGCCTGTGCCAGCAGATCATGTGCTGTTTTTCCCCCACTCCCAACACATCAGTGTTCTCATATAACTGTTGTAATAGTACGTATGCAATGATATATCAGCAGACCAGTCAATTCCAGGGCTGTGACATAGAACCTAGCCACATGTTGTATGTCTCATGTAATGCAGGGGTGACAATGTATGTCTGTATGCTGTTGATTGTGTGGGGAATGACACCTCTCTGTCTGGCAGCTGGTGTGCCTCACTGGGCTAGGGTCTTTACCATGGGTGATGGTGTTGATGGTTTGAATCTGTCAGTATCCTACATCTTTTGCATGTGAGGCACTCATATGTTGGTATTCCCACAGACTGTCATAATCCTTCAATCTGTTACTGGAACAAAGCTGGACAAAGCCAGAGTGAATGGGGGGACAAAGAGCCATACCTACAGACAGACATTATACCCGCTCTGAGCAACATAGCAGGTGGCTAGTATTACAGCAGGCTGCAACAGGTCAGATTACTGAAAGATGTAAAGGTCATCACTGAAATGTGTCAGACGTTACAACAGTTCAGTGACTGCTGTTTACAGTATAGTACTGGAAAACCACAAATGTATGAGGAACAGAGCAGACAAATGGGGTGAAATGTTGGACATTCTGCAAAAACATGTACAGTAAGAAGTATACAGACTGTCACCTTGTGTGTGGTGTTACATTATGTACCCCAGTCACATATTAAGTACAGCACACAACAGGGGAATGCCTTGGACAATTTCAGGGAATTGTACTGGGGAAACAAGTGCAGCAGCCAATGTCTGCAGCACACAAAATCCCAGACCAGAGTGGAGGCCTGGAATCACCTTGTAAGTACTGACAGTCCCATCGGGTATGCTCATACACTTGGCTAACTTGAACGCAAGTCTGTTGCCTCTTCCTTAGAAAGAGAAATTCAGCTACACATACACATAGCTATGTATACATGTCTGTCTGTCCCTATCCCCCTCACACATGATTAGTGTCGATACTGATATATATATATATATATATATATATATATATATATATATATATATAAAGAGAGAGAGAGGTAGACATAGATATATGTATATATATATTACAATGATACATAGATTCTCCACATATATCTACCTAACACTTGTACAAAGTATTCAAACACAGCAACATTTACAGAGACATCCCTGTTATACACACGCACGTATATATATATATATATATATATATATATATATATATATATATATATATATATATGTGTGTGTGTGTGTGTGTGTGTGTGTGTCTGTGGGGATGTAAGAATGTCCCCACATACCATTGGAATGCTGAGGTTGTCCACACTTGCACATCACAACAGCCCATGCTTAATTTGATTAGCCAGCCTAAGAAGGTTGTGACTTTTCCCTGCAATAATTGTATAAGTTGCAAATATATTATAAATACATTTGATAAAATTAATGGGATTCCTTTTACATCTACAGGAGTGTATTGCTGCTGTATTTATGCACTGATGTGTGCTTGCAAAATGTTTTATATAGGAGAGAGCAAGAGGGATTTCAAGTCTAGGTTACAGGAGCATATTAGAGACAGTAAGAATGTTAAACTTGAAAGCCCTCTTGCCATGCATTTTAAGTTTTACTATGACAGTGATGCAGCAGGTCTCAGAGGTGCAATTTTTGAAAAAGTAAGTTCACATGAAGGGTGTTTAAATATAAAGAAAAATTGTTACATATGGATGTTTTAAAGTATGCAACAACCCTAACCCCTGATGGACTAAATGTGGAATGTAACTGGAAGTTTGTTGCTTAATTGCTTGATTAATTTTGTAATTTAGTAACTAAGGGTGGGTGATTTTTTAGTATTATTTAAGGTGGGAACTTTAGTGGTGTTTTTACTACTTGAAGACTTTTTGAGCCGAGGTGCTAGAGTATTTTTTTCTGCTAATAAACCTGGTTACTTGACCTTTGTTGTTTTTTTTTCTTTATTCTATTTTATTTTTGGTTGTATCAACATCACAACAGTTGTCCATAGGTACCAGACCAAGCCATAACAGGACATAATACACTCATCCACAAACTCCTATGTCTGTGTAATGTAACCTTGGAGACAGACACAGGTGAGCAGGTGTTGTAATGTACAATGGTATTAACACATGCCTTGGACAGGCCATATTGTCCCTGGCTACACTGTTGCCTGTCTAACTGCAACCAGCCACATATGGCCATACTGGTAACTGTACACACATAGCAGGGATATTAACAGGTATCCCACTCAAAGGACACTAGATACAATAACAGTACCAAGCAGTATCACTCTGCAGGCCACACATGCTGTCTAACACAAGGACACTTACTGTACTCCACAAGTACTGTGCCTGCATTCACATATACAACAGACCTAACTTGTGCATGTGTAATAAGTACTGTGAGCTGTAGTGTGTAATAGTACGTAGGTAGGGGTTCTACTCTCACATCATCCAGTGTGTGTGTGTGTGTGTGTGTGTGTAAATATATCCCATTGCAGCACTATGGACATGCCCCACATGGGCCATTTCCATACAATGGTTATGCATTTTATGACTCTGTGACTAGCTGCTGACCTCCACATTGCCCTCCTCTACATAATCATAACTGATGTCCTCCACCTTTCTGACCTGGACACAGGATATCTGTAGACATGACAACTCCATTGGCCCACCTACTAGATTTGTAAGTTCAGAAAACCCAGGTGACATGTAGCAAGGGTAGCAGACCTTATCACAAAGTATGAATGCATTATTATGCTGACTACCCCTATTGTCGCTGATAGACTGTTTTACACATATGCAACTTCAGAGTCGTGCACAAATACTACCATACCTTGCTGACACCATATGTCTGTTGTGCTGCCATGCCATCCTGTGCCTCTGTATTGCCTCCATGTGTCCATAGTTTATCCCCCCTCAGACTCCTTGAACAGAAACATACACATGTCTGTGATACACCTGCCATTCTGTAGCACTACCGCCAGTCCAACAGCATGCAACAGAGATACACAAAGTGTGATATCCAGTCATGACACATGCCAGCATACAGTACCTGTTGTTGCCCACAACAAGTGGCACGGCAAAACAATACTGCACAACACAAGTACATGCCAAGTAATATATACACCCTGTGCAACAGACACGTAGTAGCATTTCCCTGCATCAATGGCACAGACATCAGGGATGTGGCACAGGTATCATCACATGCACAGGGTGTGGTGTGGGGGTGCTGCAGGACTAGCCTATGCTAAACAGTTAGCATGTGTGTGAGTCAGGAAGGGGTGTGGGTTAGATGGGCCATGGATAGGTGCCGTGTGTGTCTGTTGGTGACCTGCATTTGACAGTGGTGTTTGAGTGTGTGTGTATACAGTCAAGCTCAGTGCTAGCCCTAATCATATGTATTCTGGACAGCTGTGGACCGCACATGGTAGATTGGACATTTCACCATCTCTGGCCATGAACAAGGGTACTTGCTCTGCCAGGAGTAGCACTGGCACCACCATGCCCAAGGTCAGATGCAGTCCTGGTACCTGACAGTGACTGCTGTCTGCTGGAGATGTGTAACCCATGGGACCACTCAGGACCACGCACTCATGGCCTGCCACTTCATGGTGTGGACAACACACATCCCTCTGTAGCACCGGAGGTACTGCCACTATGGGAGTGTGACTGTGCACAGCCATGCGGACACTCAGCAGATGATGTTGCTGAGCAACGTCCACATGTCTGACACCCGACTCCAACCAGATGTTCTAGCACAGACAATGTGCAGTTAAAGACAGACACTGTCTCAACCCATCATCTGTCCACTGCATCAGTGAACCGATTCAGAGTGCCCCCAATGAGGTAGAGGCAGTCACTGATGTCAGACTGTGCTGCATCCATAACTCTAAGCATCCTTCTGGTGTTGTGTTCAGAACATGCCTGTGCCTCCATGATGGCCCTAAAGATGCGCTCAGTGACCCATGATGTGACACCTGCAACAGGTGGTGGATGGACAGCAGTCCTCCTATAAGCATCCCTGTCAATCCACCTGTGTGGGACCTTGCCAGGTCTCTGGCTCTGGACAGTGTCTGCACTCGGTGATGCCATAGTTGCTACACTGCCCTATTCAATGATGCCACCCTCTGACTGTTCAATATCTGTGACCTCTGGGAACTGTGTGTGTGTGGGCATAATGACTGTGTGCAGTGACAATGGGGGCAGAAGAGGGATGTCAACCTCTGGGACAGATTCAGCCCCTGACAGCCCCACCTGTGCCTCACTATGACCACCATCATCATGAGAGTCTGATAAGACACTGACATCAGGTTGTGAGGGGGACAGTCTCCAACCCCCCCCCCCCAGTCACCTGTGCAAACCAGACAAATGCAGTACATTACTACCTGAACTTTTATGTATGATAATCCACACAGACTCATACAAATGAGGATCCACAACTGCATTACCAGTCTCACATCTTCTCATCTCTGCTCCCATAAACAACAGACAACCTCACACCAACATACACAGACAAGTCAAGCCCTTTATAGCATGCAATTTAGCCACATCCAGTTAAACCTGCCAGTACAAACTGCCTGTAAGATATGCAATATGGCACTATATGTGATAGAACTACACATAACACCCAGTACACCTATCTTGAAAATGATATACCAGTACTAGTGTCACTGCCTCAGGTTTGTACCATCTCCCTTTTGTATTTGAACAGGCATCTGGGTGTAATTACCTCATGTATACCAAGCTGTGTAGCCAATCATAACTATACGTGCAAATGTGTTGATGGTCGTTCAAATGCACACCTGTGATTACCCGGTCTATAAACCATAGTTAACTGTTCCAAAATGGAACATACAAATATTTGACTCTGTCTAAACACCACATTTGTACATAGGGAAATGTGGCAGCCCTTAACTTCCATAGGGTATTTATGATCCACAAAAAATGGTATCATACTTATCAGGTACAGGATCATGGACTTGGGCCATCCCTGACAGACCTATGAAAAGGTGAGGAAGAGTTATTGTCAGCACCACCAAATGCTGCAGCACTAAAAAGTAATATGTTCATATATCCACATGTACAGTAGCTACTGTGATACTGGCTGTATTGCTGACATTCTGAGTATGTGTTCAGAAATGAGCATAAACCCCAACTCCCCCCAACAATGCAGATAGACCTGACACACTTGTGAAGGAATCTACAGCTTGTCATAATGCCTGATACAGTATTACACTGGTGAACACAGTACGCATACCTGGATACTCCTCTTCTGTGGACACTGTGGCACCCACCTCCACAATGTATGCTGTGATGGATGCCTGGGAGGTGCTGTGTGTTTCTAGGTTTGCAAGTAATTACTCTGTGGCCAAGAGTGGTTGTTGCATTGCAGGTCTTCAACCAATGGCGGCACAATCCCTGGCAACATCAGCAGCCCCTTCATTGTGCAGCATTCAAAATGTCTGTGGCCCGGTGTCAGATCTGCTCGTAGGTCCTGTCCTGTTGGCCAGTCTGATTGACATCCTACACAAGGTCTGCCCACAATGCTGCCCTCTCTTCCCAATTATGACTTCCCCTGGATAATAAGCTCTGATGGTGCTGTCTCAGTCCATCCACTATTATGTTATTCTCTGCATCTGAGAAGGGGGATGTCTTCTGCAGTACAAGGTTCCTGAAAGACAACAAAAGGAGAACACATTGCAGGACCAGATACATGGACATCCATTATGTACAGATCCAGCACACTGATAATGGCCTGCACTATCCACTGGTCCCTCTCACATCATATCCCACAATCTGACAATGCACTGTGTGTGGATACCACCAAGATAGTGGCAATACTGGAGTACATCCCTGTGTGCCATAACATATTTGCTATATGTTCCTATGCCCAGCACTGCAGTCTACTATGGTGTGTCCCCTATGGGCAAACTCCCACTAGTATGTCATACTGCCACTGCCAGGCAAATAGCAGTGTGCTAGTACAACTACTATATGGGGTCATTCCAGCAACACCAGTGTGTCACAATGACAGACAAAATGCAAACCTGCTGTAGTATATGTTCCCTGTAGGAATCATACCTCTCAACTGTACAGATGTTGGCAGAATGTCAAGATGCTTGCCTCATAGTTTTGGTGATTTCCAAACAATATTGTGAATTTCTGACAAAAGATTGGCCAATCAGTGATGGTTGATGTCAAAAAATAAAGACAGACATCTGGGTTTAAGATCTCATACCCTTCAGAATACAGTTATGCTAATGTAATATCTGTTTTTCTATTCACTTTCTTACTTTGTACGAGCAATAACTACTGTGTTCTTAATTTTGGGCCTTTGTCCCTCCATTGATTATGGCTTTGTTAAGATATTGTGCTGTAACAGGTTGACAGCTATGTTAGGCATAGTTCTCAACCAGACAGAGAACAACGTAAACAGGATCAAAGACTTAGCGAGAGTACATCAGGGGCAATCAGAGTCACTTTTAAAATGTTAGACATATTTATGTGAGACAATGACAGACTGAGAGGTGGAGAATTAGTGTACATCATCTGATGTTACAGAAATATACACACTTACCTCTTGTCACTGTGTTTTATATGACATTCACTAGCTCCCCTACAACAGCCAACCATTGTAGGTGGGAATAAGAGGGACAGAGCTAAGATGTGAGTGGAAATCAGGGACATTTGACAGGCATGCATGTTGGTGTGGGACAACTGAGTATCAATGATATGTCATTGCCATAGATGTAAGACAGGCTTACTGCTGTGATCCCTTTTCCCCATACCTCCATCCTCCCATCTGTATCCTGTTATATGGAGAAAAGAACTGCATACCTGGTTGCGTGCAGTACTTCTTTGTTGAACTTTGTTTCTGGTAATCTTTTCAAAATATGATCTCTCTGTGTGAGGTAAGTCTCATACAGACTTATTCCCTATAACTATCTGCTTGCCTTTTTAAGGTACTGCTCATTTTCAGGTGATTGCTTCTGCACCAAACTGTGGCTCTGCTATGGTAACTGCAGCCAAAGCAGCTGAATTGTACTATCATTAGCCAATGGCATGCAACTCCAGTGCAATATATAAGGCCTTCATGTAGAGCTGGGCCCCATTCATAGCTGTTAAGATGGACATTACTGAGGAGTGGAGACTACTGCATCACAGAGGGTAGGTACCATAACTGTCAACTGTGCAGATATATGCAGTATATCCACAGCTTCACCTCATATGTGGGGTCTGTGTCCCATGACATTGTAGTCATCTGGCAATTTACTGGCAATCATTGTGGGTTGAGGTCAGTAATGGAAGACAAACATGTGTGTGTCAGACTTCATATCCCTCAGAATATATATATATGCTAATGCAATAGATGTTATTGTAGCATCCTACTATCAATGTAGGGGCAAACTGTAAAACATGTCCCAAACTCTGGACCTTTGACCCTAACCCCCCATTAAGTATGGCTGTGTCCAGATTACTTGTACTAGGTGGTTGGGAGGTATGCCAGGTCTGTAGTCACTACCATTACATGCAGGTGTGTGTGCTACAGGCTGCAGCTAGCTTCTGCAACCTAGAACACTTAGTAGGGAGTGTGAACACTTCTGAGGACAACAAGCCGTACATGTAACTGTGGCAGTTGTGTCAGTCCTGTCATTATGGCAGAGCCAGGGTAAAGGTACCTTTTACAGTCCAATCGAGGCATGTGACTAAGATACATCTGTTATGCAACAGCACCAATAACAGAGTAGTAGGCAACATATACTTATGCTATACGGATATGTGCAGTGTGTCCCCATCTGCTGGCCTTTGACTTGAAAAACTGGATAGTAGCTCATTAATTAGCAGTTACCTGTGCGGATAAAGATTGCATGACTCAGTCATTACTTGATTTCTTCAGAATAATGTAATTGAACTGCAACACAAAACTGGATTTGAACCCAGGACTGTGTGCAGCAAAATGTACTGTATGCAAGACATTTAACAGACTAAGCTACTGAGTCACTCTTATAGCAAGTGTATTTACAAGATATATGTGCACACATACAGGCTGTGACAAACATTATCTACATCCATCAGTATCCACACAGAAAGGACTGAAACCAGGAGCCAGCAGGAATAAATAGATGAATAGGTATACAGTTACTCCAAAACAAAGAGAATCCTTGATGTCAGAGTCCATACTTCCTTATTGTAACACAGTAAATGCAAGCACTTTCATCTCTGCCAGTTCAGAGACTTTATCGAAATACAGAAAGAAACAGGAAACATCTTATATATAACCCTGACCCAATTAACACCTTAACAAATCATCACACAATTAATGTCCTTCACCTTCAACCTACAAGACTTTTTTTAAAAAAACTTCCCTAAAACCAAAATATATTATAATCAATAAAACCAAGTCTCAATGCAAGTTCAAGATAAATAAGTTATAAAACACACATATAAATATATAATAAATACATGCATACTAAAATTGTATTAAAAAACTTCCATGATAGAAACATTCGTATAAAAGGAAGAAAATGAATAGACTTGAAAGGCACTCACCTTTCAAGTGTCTTTACTTTCAAAAAACAAGCCAGGGAAATCATATAATTTAATACTGGCCAAACAGTTGCATTCATTCTGAGCTGCCAGTATGCTTCTAACCTTTCTAACTGCAAAGGCCATGGGCACCCCTCAGATCCCTTTTCAGTACATCTATAACAACAAACTTAAAAGAATGTCCCTCATATTCCATACAATACCTAGCTAAGGCATTCACTTTATTTTTCAGTCTAATGTCCCTGACATGCTAATAGATTTGAATCCTAAGTTTCCTCTCAGTTTTGCCTACATAGAAGCAGGGGCATTGCACACATAAAGCAAAATAAACAACCCTCTCTGACTGGCGAGTGCACTTGTCCCTGAAGCTGAAGGTTTACCCATTGATGGTTGTTGATGAACTCTCCATAATAAAACTACATTGGTTACATATCCCACATTTTTTCATGAGACCTTCACTAGGGTCACTTCTAGGGTTCTCGAGTAGGCTTTTCAAACATCTACCCTTCCAATAGATCACCACTGGGGCATTACTAATACATTTCCTGACCTCTTCACAAGAGGACAAAATCACACAATTCTTGTGCAAAATATCAGAAATTAATCTACTATCTGCACTAAATGTTGTAATAAATGCCGACTTAAAGTTTCTGTCAGCCCTAAAGTCAAACTCTCCTTCGGTGTTAGCACATGATGCCATAACAGGTCCCGCTATATTTCCAATATCCATTTCCGACGTATCATTAATTGCCCCATTCCCTACTTGGGATAAGATAGCCTTGAAATGACCCCTTTCCCTTTTGTTAATAACCTCAATCATTACCTCATGGACCAATAAGGGGGGATAACCTCTCCTTAAAAACATGTCCCTCAAAACATCACATACATTCAGGAATGATTCAAAAAGGACACCATGCGGGCTGCCCTCACAAACTTTCCCTTAATGACCGCTTTTTTCTGTTTGAAAGGATGTCCACTGCTGAAGTAACAAGGTATTTGAATAGGTCTCTTTTTTAAATATTTCAGCAATAAAGGACCAGGAACCCATGTCTTTGAATAATTTCACATCCAGGTATGAAATTTCATTCCTTTCAACAGTATGTGTTAACTTCAAAAAGGGGATAGAACTATTAATGTAAGATAAAAAATCAGATATTAGGTGAAAGTGGCCATCCCAGAAGATAAAAATATCATCCAGGTACCGGACATGCAGCTTACAATAAGAAAAAAATGGAGACTCATATAGGAATTTCTTCTCCAATTCAGTCAAATAAGCCCCCACATGTTGAACCCATAGCCACACCATCAGTTTGAAGGTAAAATTTG
The DNA here is from genome assembly GCF_019279795.1 of Protopterus annectens. Lineage (NCBI taxonomy): Eukaryota > Metazoa > Chordata > Ceratodontiformes > Protopteridae > Protopterus > Protopterus annectens. The sequence continues at coordinate 532,302,684 of NC_056728.1, read as the reverse complement.
TTCTCAAATAAAATACAACTGTTCTTCAATACAATCTAAAACAGTTGTTCATACACATTAATCCTGTACTGAGGCACACCTTTAGATAGCATAAAATCACAGGCCCACTCTAAACCAATGTCATGGGATATCACAGTGTAGATGTCTTTCACATCCACAGTGATAAACACACCTGATTCATAAAAATCAAGATTGTTAATTCAATCAAAAAAAAATCCCAAACTTCCCTACACATGTAATTCTCATCTGTTAACAAAGATTTCAGCTTAAAATCCAAAAATGTGGCTATTGGGTATGTAATGGACCCCCACCCAATGGACCTCCACCCATCCATGATAGGCCACATAGGGGGATTACTCAAACTCTTGTGGATTTTAGGCAAGCCAAAAATGGTGGGGATTCTTGAGTGTGTCACTACCATATCATTTAGTTCTTCTATAGTCAGCAACCCTTCAATAAACAAGTAATTCAACTGCTTCCTCACGTTACGATATGAGCCATTCAACTAATTTAGTGAGATTTTCTTATAATCAACACTCTCTAACATTCCCCTCATACTTGTACTATAATCATCCAGATCCATGTCGATCATGACCCTGCCTTTATCAGGCTTAATAAACTTCACATTCGCACTGCTTCTAAGTTTTTCAAGACTTCTCTCCTTGGCTACACTCAAGTTCAAAGGGGGTTTTTGCCTAGGAATACTCCTCATATCTATCTCATACACCCTTTCAAAAATATGTAAAGAGGGGTGTGAAGTCCTTGATATATGTAAGGGGTCACTGACATATTCAACTGAATGAAAATATAGGTTTACATTCAATTTCCTAACATATTGCTTCAGATCTACCAAAGCTCTGATCATGTCATGATTATTGACTGGTACAAAAGTTGTACCCCTAGCCAATAAGTTGCAATCCGTGACCTAAATCCGCAATGATGAATAATTGAACACCTTAAAATCACCAGTGGTGTTCTGAAGAATTCTATAATTAATCTCCCCAACATCATCATTAATGGATGCAGTTATTGAAATCCCCCCTCCATAGTCCCCTCCTCCACTAAGGCCTGTAACTGCCCCAGCCCCTGTTCGCTTGAGGATGTTCTTCCCTATTGCAACATTCCCTTAACCTCTCCAACCTCCTCAGATGTGGGAAGTCCCTTTCTAAAAAAAGTGTGGGAATATCTTTGTTTCTCTCCAAGCCATTGTTGTCATTCCCAGAATTAATGTTAGAAACATTGTTCCCTCCTCTGCCCTAAAACTGGGATTTGGGAGGTTCAGGATAGGCCAAACCAACCCTATACTGTTATATGAACCACTTTAAGATAAAACAAAAAATGAACGACAGGAACCAGATAACTCCACACTCCTGGACACTGGATACAAGTCCGTTTATTAGTTGTCAGTTCTTAGTTGAACTAGTAGCAGCAAAATAACAGCTCAATGAAAATCAGCAGATACTGAATAGCAGCAAAAAAAACTCATTCCAAGCAATCCAACTTTTCTAGTAAAATACAATGAACAGCAACACAATAATCTCCTAGCACCTCGGCTATAACAGCCTTTTCAGTGTACTTTGTATATAAAAAAAATCACTTTTTATATAAAAGCAGATCAATTAATCTGTTAAACATTCACCTCAAAAAGGTGCAATTAAACATAAAAAAGTTAATTAAATAAAAAATTAAGAAATTCATGCTCTTAAAGTGACATTCCTATATAAAACTTTTCCAGTGACATTCCCCTAGATTTATGAAGCCCTTTATAGCATACAGGATAGTCTAAGAGCTATTTTCAGCAATATGGCTGACGTGAGATCCAGGAACGAGCTGCCGGGACGTGCACGTGAGCTCTTAGGCTAATCCTGCATGGATCGAGCTCCCATATGCAAATTGCCCTCATTTGCAGGTGAAAACCATGCAAATGAGGGTAATTTGCGACCCAGGAAGCTGGCAGCTGTCAGTGCAGGATGAGTGTAGTCTGCAGAAATGTACTCTGTAAGTAACTGAGTAAATTTCTGCAAACTACAAAATGGAGCTATGACAGCTGCAAATAAAGGCTACATATCATTGAGAAAGCATGCCAATGGCCAAGTATAAGGCCATTAGCATTTCAAACTGTTTCAAAAATGAAAAAAAAATCAACTTTTATTTTTCCCCCCCGATTTCGGCTGTTTAAACGTAGGGCAGTGGCATGCAAATGGGATTCGGGGGGGGGGGGTAAAAAAATAAACTTAAAATGAGCACTCTAACTAAAAGCAGTATTCTGCCATGCAAGTCAATGGCAGCCATAAGACAACCTGGACAGTGAGTAATGGTTGCTAAGGGGGGAGGGTCAGCGTGGGACATGTAACTATGCATTAGTAGGCAATCCTATGCAAATGAGGGGAAGGGTAGTGAATCCCAGATTTCCCCAGGGTGTAAGGCAGGTCCCAAAAGTGTAAGAGTATAAATAGCTGGGTGCAAGACTAGGATATAGGTTACATCATGTGGGGGGGGTGTCAGGCATACTGTAAGTGGATTGTAAATACAAAAGGAAACACCCACAGGGGCTGAAAAATGTTAAATCAAATTGGACACCACAAAGCACAGTTCAAATTCCACTGTAGAGCAACATTGATAGTTGGAACAACAATAATCATCCACAATTATAAGCAATATTAATTTATTGAAACAATAATGGTCCACGACGATTGGAGCCCTGTGGCTCGGGACTGCTCCTAGCTTAGCACAGCTAAGCTAGAGGTGTGTCCAAACTGCCTAGCACTCTTTATAAAGTGTAAGCGGGTGTGCGTGTTGCGCACTGGGTTTTACAAGAAGAAAAAGGAAGTTAAACCAGGAAATAGCAGCTCCATACCTCCCAACCATACCGAATTACTCAGTATTTACCGAGTTTTGGGGTCCAAATGAAGGGGTGCCACGATTCCCGATTGGCACCCCTTCATTTCCAATTTTTTTTGCTTCATTTTTTTTTTTTAAAAATCGCGCTGTCAGAGCTGACGTCATCATGTGTGATGATGTCAGCACTGTCAGGGCTACCAGCCAGTCGGAATTGAGCTCAAGGAGCTCACGTCATTTTTTCCGGCTGGCTGTGAGCGGGAATACAGCAGCATGCAAGCAACCGTAATGGCAGTAATGCTCATTTTATTTTTTTACAAGCTGGCTGCAAGCAGGAACCAGGAATACAACGAGCGCTAAGCAGCAGGCAGCGCGAGCGGGTAAACATGGGAGTGGTTGGCCAAGTGTAAAGCTGCTAACGTGGTCCCAATGCATTGTGGCATGAAGAAAATGTCTGAGGATTCCTGTTGGGTATCTGTGGCAGAGATTCGGTCATGGTGGAAGGGCCCCGCTATCTCCCACTTTTCTCTCTTCAGGACTGCCTTCCAGTTGCCGGACTTTGAGATTGAGGTTAGTGGAAAAAAGGGAAATGAGGCGCTTCTATCTCTAGCGATTACTTTTCTCTTGAGGTTGGTGGCACCTAGCTGGTATCCTCTGTAAGTTTTAAGTTTTGTGGCAGGGTTTCTCTGATTTAGAATCGTTTTGTTGTAATTACTTTTAGTTTTGCTATTCTGCAGTAGTTTTAATAAACATTATCTTGGTCTGTTGCAGCTGGAGGGTGGTCTGTTTAGGTTTGTTAGTCTACTGCTTGTAATTTTAAAACATATTGACTCTCCAGTGAACTGTGTTGTTGAAGCAATAGCTGGAAAGTTACATTAGAATGATTACACCTTTAAACAAAGCTGGAAATTGTTGGTTTAAAGCAGAATGTGGATCAGTACATATCGAGGATGGAAATAAAGGGGGCATATTGACAAAGAGAAGGAGGTAAGTCTAATGAAATGGTAGAAAACAGATGTAGGTAGTACAAGGGTGCTGGTAATAGAAGTAGTGTAACTACACAATGGGAACAGAGAAGAGCTGCAAGGGAAGGCAGTAAACCAGTAGCTGAAAGAGATGGTAGGAAGATCAAAGAAGGTTATTAGAATAGGGTAGGAGTCAAAGGGCAGATGGAATAAGTAGGTGACCAGGAAAGGCCAAAGATGATATATAAAACTAACAGATAAGTACTAGAAAAAAGGCAATGAAAGAGCTGAGTGACACTGGGGATGAGAGGACTGAAAGCAACAAAGTAATTTGTAACTGTGAAAAAGAGAGTAGAGCTAATAATTACAGCAATGTGGAAGCTTAGGTGGAAGATAGCTTAGTTGGAAGTAATGTTACTTCAGACACAAGCTGACCTGGTTTGGCTAACAGAGATTGTTAGCCAATAAAAGTAGAGGATGGGGATTCTGGGTGTAGTTTACTAGGTATGAGAGCATGGAGAGATGACAATATGCACAAAAGAAAGTTTGAAGGAGAGGTGATAGAGGGTAGGGAGAGATTGGGAAGGAGGCAAGAAGGGCTAGAGAAGTAAGTGAAAGGAGAGGATGGTAAGGAACAAATAGATGTTTTTGCCTCTTGGAATCCAGATTGTAATGTGGTCCTTTGTAACTGTGTTCCTTATCACAGTACATCAAATGAAACAAGCAGCTTGGAATGCTTACTGAAGGATGTTGGTCCCACTGTCCCCCTAAGTCTAGGAAACCCCCCACACTGCTGAAACATGTATACCAATTCCATGGTTGAAGACCACTGTGGAAGGACAGAACTATCATAAACAGAGTAAAGTAGTCTCACTGAATCACTTGTTTCATTCTAATGTGAGTGAGCAAGTGATTTGTAAGATCTGTTGTGTCAGTGACTTTCAGGGAAGCGCATGGGGAAGCAGAATTGTGGAATAATCTATCTATATGTGGTGTAGGTGAGTTCTATTGGGTCAGCCCAGAGGATAGAGATCTGATGTGATTATGTATTCTTCAGGAGAATTGGGAAGATGTTGGCTTCATGACCTGTGCACAGTCTGAAGTCCCTTTGCATGATTGCTGATATTTGCATGGTGTTTGAGTTTCTTCCCATGGCATTTTTTCCTGAAGTCCATGTCTATAGAATCCTGAATGAGAAACAATCAAATTCATGAGGTTGATCTGATGTACTAGGTTAGCACCTCAGAAGATCTTAAGGGCATACTGTGTAATATGACACATTAAGGTAGTCTCCACTATATAAGGGAAGATAGCTATCTTATAGACTGTGCATAGACAAAGATGCAAAGAATAGCAGGGGTGCCAAGTGTTGGTTTTTGCATGGATGTCAGGTACACCCTTGAGCTTCATACTTTCTTATCATTGGTGTCCTTATCCTTTTTCTAATGTTCTTGCTTGTGGAACTCTATGAAATACATTCAGACTGTCTCAGGCTGAGGTAGGTTCCATGAGGATTGTTTGAAGTAGTGGGTTCATTCTTTTGAATGCTAGAGGGAAAAATGATCTGCCATGATTATGCAGCTGCCAGGAAGTACTGGGATGTAGGTGTTTTGGAACAGGAAGTGTGCTCCCAGAAATATGGAAAGTCTCAGACGTCTGCTGTGGTATCCTGTCACATCCAGTAATAAAGGTGGTTGACAACCTCGTTAAAATGGAGGGGATTTAAGTTATTCCTGATGTAGTCACTTTGTACTAGATGTCTTCTCTGTCCATGGGACAGACATGGTTTGGAGTACTGTAAACTCAAGGCAAGACTGAGATGTCCAGGCTGGAATCCACAGCTCATGTTAAGTAAAGGGTTATACCTATTGTTGTGTGGTAACCATACTTCTTGTGGCTGTTTTTCTGTGAACAGCAGGGTTCTTTCCACCTCCAAGTTCAGTAAGAACCATCCAGCTCTCCAGAGTGCCAGGCTGACCACTGACTAGCACTCATGCTGTCCTTTCTCAGAGGTCTCCATTTGGATGTGGAAGTCTGAGCCTTATTCTCTCTTCTCTCCTCTCCTCCCCTTTATGTTTGCATCTGAAGTGTATGCTTATCTTGGCCATATCTGTTGAATCCCAAGAGACAGCTTGCTTCAAAGTTTGATTAGTTCTTAGATGTTGTCCTGAGATAGTAATTTGACATTTTTGGATGTTTTAAGATAGTAATTCTTTTTACGTTGTTTCAGTCCTACTGAGCTGTAAAAACATTTTAAAGAAGTTTAGAAAAGTTGAATAATTTAGGCAATGCATAAGTGATGATGCAGCTGTTCAGGAATTTGGTGTTTTTTTTGTTGTTGGAGGATCTGTGATGTGCACTGTGTTTATCTAGGGCTGACTGGGCTGTCATGAGCACTTAGTTTATTTGCATTTTTGTAGGGTGAAGCAAGGCCCGAGTCTGTTTCTCAGACTCCATAAAGGTGACCCACCCATGAGGTTTGTGTGTGGCCTTTTTGTGCCTTTTGCTTTGTATACAAGATTTAAGAGAGAGAAAATGGGCATTTTTACACATTGAATGATTTGTTCTAATCATTGAATAATGTAATGTTTTATTTTTATGATTAAGACTAAGATATTGTGAACTTGGCCCTAATCATAAAAATTATCTGCTCTGCCCTTTTGATTTTAGCAGTTATACATGTTAAAATTTAAGCTTTTTAATGCTTATGCAGTTAGTGCAGCAAGCCAAGGTCATCACCATAAGCAATGCACATGCTTCATATTGTTTACAGGCAGCATAGATTTTACTTTTATTAACATAAGTGGCAATGATCATTCAGTTCTCGTAAGCACTTCCATCATTACAGGCAATCCTGTCACCACAGCTGGGATACTTATGCAAAACCGGCCTAAATTAACAGTTGATACTGTTTATTTTATGCAATCTGAAGACTGTTCCACCCTATTTTATCTGTGTAAGATTTCCATGACTGTAGAACTTCTCAGCTTAAATGGACCGGTAAAGTTTTATTTTAATCCATGTTCTACTAAGATGTAAAGTTGTAAAATTGCTTTATATCGGTCTCATGCATTCTTGAATTGCACAACGCTTTTTGATTCACATTTCCCACCTTCAGTCCTCGTATTTTCTGAACTTTAGCTGTGTGTTCAATGTGTTCAAGGTGCTGCTGCTTTGGCCTTTGACTAATCTCTTGTCTTCATTCTTCGAGGGGTGTACAAGGTTCTTATGTTGCCTGCTGATTTCTGCCATTTTTCCCCTTTTGTTGTACATCTGTTGTACATCCTGTTTAATTTGGGATGTCACCAGTGTGATTTTGTTTCTAGGGCTAGTCTTGGGCTTAGTCATGGTAGTCCTGGATGGAAAATAAAGTCAGATTAACATAAGGGATAAGTATCTCAAGAGTCAACAGGTTTAAGAATGCCAAGGACAGGATGGTTGGAATGGTCCTCTCACAGAACAAACTTTCCTGTGGCAGAGTGCAAAATAAAATCCAAATAATCATTGTAGAAGTAAATCAGTAAGCAAGCACACATTAGTGTTTATGGTAAATGGTGTGAAATAGCCAGCTAATGGGGCATTGGAATGTCTGCAGGGGGACTCTGGCCTGGTGCCATATTTTGGTTGTCTGTTGTTCAGTTTGCGTTTGAAAATTGATATCCCACAATTCCATTGGAGTGGGTGGGGTTACGTAATCATGTATGCAAATTTTATGTTAATCAGCATACAGATTTGTACCTATTTTTTCATGGGCCTTGTCCAGATTTTTGATGTTTCCAGGTTGAGAGGTATGAGCAGTTCTGTACACATTTGAGCACTCCGTTTGCGCGGCGTGCACACAGGCTTAAACAGGGAGGCAATGGGAAGGGAAAATAGCAGTAGGAAAGTAATCAAGAAGAACTAGCTTAGCTGACAGGTGAAATGTATCAGAAACAGCTAATTACACAGGCAGCAGATCAGCCCAGCCCAGCACACCACTATAAACTATGCAAACACCTTTTCCCCTTGTTTTTCCCAAAACCTCTGCACCACCGGTGTATGCAGATGGGGAAATTTTACAAAACAAAAGCAAGAGAAAAAATGTTAGGGGCTGCTTTTGCTATCATAAACCAGCATGTGCAAGAAGCTGAAGGTGGTGAGGATGTGAATGCTGCTGAGCAACCCACAGTGAGGAGACGAAGAAGAGTGTACAGACTCAGGGTAACCTACCAAGGGCTACATGAGCTGGAGATAGTGGAGCACTATAGGGTGGACAGGGACCTCGTACAGCAAATTGTTGAGCTGTGCTGGCCATGCCTCACACACAGAACTAACAGAGGGGAACACATATCAGTGAATACCAAAGTATGTGTAGGCCTAAGAATACTAGCTACAGGTACCTTCCAAAGGCTAACTAGGGATATGATGGAGATTTCACAGGCATCAGCATCCAGGGTACTCCACCAGTTCCTGGATGCCATGTCAGCACATGTCGGTGAGCACGTGCATTTCCCCATCACCCATGAGGCATTCACCAGCAATATGCATCTCTTCCACCAAATAGCAGAATACCCTAAGGTAGTGGGTGCAATAGACTGAATACACATATGCATTAAAGCACCACCAGGTGAGTGGGGTAGGGTCTACATCAACCTCAAGGGCTTTCCCTCCATCAACTGCCAGGCCATGTGTGATGCCCATGGCATAATAATGAATATGTGTGCTGGCTTCCCTGGAAGCTACCACGATTCCCACATCTGGTATCTGATGCAGCTGTACCAGACATTTGCCAATGGGGACATCCCACACAGTCATCTAGTGGGGGATGCTGGATACGCACTGGAGCCATGGCTGATGACACCCATCAGAAATTCACACACACTCGAACAAGAACTCCATAATGAGGCACACACATGCACAAACACAAATAATAATAGAGCATGTGTTTGGGATGCTCAAGTTATGGTTCTGGTGCCTGGACACATCTGGTGGAGCCTTGCAGTACCCACCAACTATATGTACCCAAATTGTCCTTGTATGTGCCATGCTACACAATATGATCATGTGGAAGCAGCTGCAGCAGGAACAGCATGGGGCAGGGCCACACAGCCCCCCACCATTTCCAAGGCCTGCACAGGCACAGAGTAACTTGGAGGAGGAACAACCTGAGCCTGTCCCAGTAGGCAGAAGGAGGTGTGTCTAGTTTGCCCTGGCCTTGGCAGAGAGGCAACACATAGCACATGCACTGACTCAGTAGGGGCCCAAGGAATGATACTTCTCTTCGACTCACACATACAGTAAAAGGGATGCCAAACATGGCACTACCTGTGCTCAACCATGTATAGGGTGTGTACTATGTGCATCCAACATAGGCAGCCCTGCAGCACCACCCTCAATACTAGGACACCCACAAGGTAAGTGACTCACACATGCCAGTTGCCGGGGGCACATAGGTTCATAGGTTCATAGGTAGGTACTAGGCTATTGGCCCTAGGGCATATATAAGCTTAGCCAAAAGGTACCCTGACTTTTGCCACCAAAGAAAATTATTTTTCTGTGCCACTGTCGAGCAGAGACACAGAAGTGATCCCCAGTGTGAATTTCCTATCTCCCATCCAATCATCAAGATTTTTCTTGAAGAGTGCTAATGAGGAGCTTTGTTTGATATAGATAGGTAGTTTGTTCCAGAGTATGGGAAGTCTCTGGGACAGGAATCTATCCCTCTAGCATGTTCTGTTTATTGTGGTGACAAGGTTTAGGTCCCTAGAGCATGTAGCTCGTAGGGACTGGGATTTCTTTAAGTGGAGCATGTCTAAAAGCTCTGGGTTTGACATAGCTTTATGTGTTAGGCAGAGATCGCCTCTGAGTAAGCGATATGCGACAGAGTAAAGCTGCAGTTTGTTGAGACGGTCTGCATGTGGCATCTGTTTGAGGCCAATAATCCTCTTTGTGAGGTATTTCTGTGGCCTTTCCAGTTGTTGTAGATGTCTTGTACGGTACATACCAAAAGGAACATTGTACTCTATAATGGGTCTAATGAGTGATGAGTAGAGGGGAACAATGACCTCTTTTTTCCTGGATGAGAAACATTTTGTGATGAGGTGTGCCACGTAGAAGGATTTCCTGACTACTGTGGTGATGTGATTCTCAAAGGAGAGACTACTGTCCACCTGTGTCCCAAGGTCTCTTATCACACTTTCAGTGTTAAGTAGACTACCGCCTATGTGGTAGCTCATGGGTACAGAGTTTTTACCAAAAGGGATGACAATGCACTTTTTGGCACTGAGCTCTAGGCCATGGCTTTGACACCAAGCATCTGTCTCAGTGAGACCCTTTGGTAGGATGTCCACATCTTTTGGAGTTTTGATTATGGCTCCTAGTTTGCAGTCATCTGTGAACTTCGTTAGCCAAAGACCTTCTGTGTTAGCCTGTACTTCAGAAAAGTAGATAACAAACAGGAGAGGACCCAGTACTGAATCCTGTGGTACTCCACTTGTCACTGGTCTGAAGTTGGATTTAGAATCTGCTACTTTCACAGTGTGGGTTCTGTCAGTGAGCCAGTTGGCAACCCATCTTGTGACATAGGGATTTATACCTAGTTTAGTGAGTTTATCTATAATTCCAGAGTGGGGGGTGGTGTTGAAAGCCTTGGCAAGGTCTAGATAGGCTGTGTCAACCACCTTACCCTCATCTACGGCTTTGGTGACTGCTTCAAAGAAGTCTATCAGGTTTAGGAGACATGATCTGCCTTTTACAAATGCAAACTGGGTTAGGTCCTGAGTTTGGAGATTACCAATGTCATTGTTTATAAGTTCCATGATGATACGTTCCATAGCCTTGCAGACCAGGCTCATTAGACTACTGGGATGATAGTTTCCAAGGTCTGTGGTGGCTCCCCCTTTGTGGAGTGGGATAACTGTCACTGTGCGCCATTCATTGGGCACATAGTCTGAGGTGAGGCTATGATTGTACATGGTACTTAGGTGGGGTGCCAGTTCATTCTGTAGTTCATGTAGAACACAGCCTGGGATGTTGTCAGGTTCCATGGATGCTGTGTTCTTGGCTTTGGATAGTGTGTTTTTTACCTGTGCAGCTGTGATTACAGGAACTTTGCATTCTTCTGGTATAGAGATGGGCCCTTTACGGAGGGATGTGGATGTCTAGGCTGATTAGCTTGTGGTCGGATCTGACCAATGAGGAATTGACCTCTGGTGTGGAGCGTCGGTTTCCCATGTTGGTAATAACCTGGTCTGGGATATTGCTGCCCCTGGTGGGGGTGTGGATAAGTTGATCCAAGGCATTGGAATTTATGAATTCAAGAAAACGTTGAGCACAAGAGTTGGTACATGAGTAGTTTTCCCAGTTAGTGGTGGGGTAGTTGAAATCACCCATTATTTGGGTGTTAGGTTGTACCCTAATATTTTCCAGTGTATCAAAAATTGAGGAGTGAGAATCCTGGGGCATGGTGGGGGATCTGTTGCAAGCTACAATTTTGATTGCGGTCTTGCCCAGAATTCGTTGCACTTGGATAATCTCGGATGCATTATGCTGAGCAACTAGCCTGGAGGTGTGGATATCCTTAATGAATATGGACATGCCTCCCCCGTTAGTGTTTCGGTCCAGGTTAGGTGACCGAAAGGTGTGGTATGAATTATAGCCTGGTAATGCAGGAGTACTCTCTGGAGCCTTGAACCAGGTCTCTGTCACTGTGCAGATGTCGATGTTTTCCATTTTAAGAAGTGCCTCGAGTGAGTGCATTTTGAGTTTAGACTTCTAGCATTGAGTAGCAATACCCTCAGATTCTTCTTGCTTGTACCTGTTATGGTGGTGAATTTGTCCACAACAGTCACAGCCAGCAGGATAGGTGTAGACAAACACAAACAAATGCTGTACTATGGCCTCTGAATGAGCCCTATGGGTAACTCCTCTCCCAGGCCTACACAGACAGGCTACAGCAGGCCAGACAGTTGGATGTAAGTTGTGAAGGCTAGGAAGTCATAAACTAATATGTAGGTAGTTAAAGCTAAGATCTGTAGTACACTGGTATGTCTCTAGCCAGCATGATAGGTAAGACTACAGACAGAAATGGTGTGCCCGACATACCAGTACAATCCTAGCAAATGTGTAAAAGTGTCAGGTGTGCCCCACCATACTACGTACACTTATAGTAACAGTCAGGTGTGCCCCCCACTCCTGTGTAGAAATGTAGAAAACAGTCAGGTGTCCCTGCCCCCCCACTATGCAGAAATGTAGCAACAGTCAATGCCAAATGACTGATGTATTCCCTGCAGACACAGCATGCTACCTGTCGGTGTACAACACAAAGGTCAGCACTACAGTGCAAACTACCTGGACTTGATCCACACATGCAATATAGATGGCCATACTGGGCATGCTCACACACACATGAAGGCCATGTCTGCAAACACCAGTGGACCAGACATATCTGGCAGTTGCAGTTCTTAGTGCAGACACATGTCAGTATACACCACTCCTGCCTTGCACACACAGTGGATAGGAATACAGACATATATGTAATGACAACATGCTATAATAAGCCAAAGGTAGATGGACATAGATGTGTGGAAGAGGGTGACTGTGACAAGGAGCTATTTGGGCCTGTCCCACCCAGCACACAGCCAAAAGGCCCCAAACACATGAGGTGCAGGTGTCACTCACTGCAGATACTAGCCACCAGTATCTGTCAGCATGACAGACGATGTGGTGCACATTCCAGCTGTGCAACATGACTGCACAAGGAAGTAGTCACCTAGTAGCTGTATACATGTACCTGTGGCATATGACCCTGTGTGTTCCCGCATGTGGCATGTCAACCCCTACATGAATAGGTTACGGCCCATGCACACACCACCCTCCCCATAGCAGTATCATGACAAGCCTGCTGAGGTCATCCAATGTGAAATATACTTTTGGGAGAGCTGTGTCTCAATAATCCCCATGGCATGTCCCATAACTACGTACTGCTGTAGTGATAAACTAGTTAGGTAGTAGTCCTAACACCAAACTTGGCAACTGTGTGAGTGTGTGTTAGTGTGTGTGTCTCTCTGTATCTGACTGTGTAGAGAGAAATGCTTTTTAGGCTACTCACACTCTGTATAATTCATATAGTCAATGTTGGCAAGGATGCTGATGTCACTCACCTAGCAATACACCTTTGGAAAATCGTAGTCCAGGAATTTCCGTAGCATGTCCTGTAACGGCATACTGCTGTAGTGTGATAAAGTAGTTAGGTAGGTGTTCTAACCCCAAACCTGGCAACTGTGTGTGTGTGTTTGAGTGAGTAGAGAGCAATGCTTTTTAGACTACTCACACTCTGTACAACTCATATACTAAAATTTGGCAAGGATGGTGATGTCACTCACCTAGCAATACACCTCTTGGAAAGTCATAGCCGAGGAATCTCTGTAGCACATCCTGTAACTCTGTAGTGTGATAAAGTAGGTAGATACATGTTCAAACTCCAGACCTGGCAACTGTGTGTGTTTGTGTGTGAATCTATGTGTGTGTCTGACTGAGTAGAGAACAATGCCTTTTTAGGCTGCTCACACTCTGTACAATTCATATACTCAACTTTGGCAAGGCTGCTGATGTCACTCACCTAGCAATACACCTCTTGGAAAATCATAATCCAATAGTCTCCGTAGTACGTCCTGTAACTACATACTGCTGTAGTGTGATAAAATAGTTAGGTAGGTGTTTTAACCCCAGACCTGACAACTGTGTTTGTGTGTGAATCTATCTGTGTCTGACTGAGTAAAAAACAATGCTTTTAGGTTACTCACACTCCTTAGAATTCATATACTCAACTTTGGCAAGGCTGCTGATGTCACTCACCTAGAAATACATCTCTGGGAAAGTCATAGCCCAGTAATCTCTGTAGTACATTCTGTAGTGTGATTTAAAGCTGTGGAAGGGTTCCATCTCCACCCATGGCAGTTCTGGACCTTTTGTGTGTGTTTTAATGTCTGTGTATGGAGCAATGCATCATAGGCTACTCACTCGCAGTACATTTCAAATGCCCTACTTTGCCAATCCTGCTGATGTCATTCATTGTGAAATACAACCTTGGGAAGAAAGTTCTTTAGGTGCCCCTGTGGTGTTACCTATAACTGCTTTATGCTGTAGTGTGATATAGACCTTGGTCAGGGGTTCTGTACCCACCAATGTCAGTTGTGGATGTTTTATGTGTGTCTCACTGTCTGTGTAGGGAGCAATGCATTTTAGGCTAGTCAAGTGTAGTAAAGTTGAAATGCCCTACTTTGGTAATCCTGCTGATGTCATTCACTGTGAAATACACCTTTGGGGTAAAAGTATTCCAGTGATGTCTGTGGTACGCACTATAACTGGGTAGCGCTGTAGTGTACTAAACTAGTTAGGTAGGGGTTCTACTCCCAGTAATGACAGGTGTGTGTGTATGTGTAACTCGTTGAGTGTGTGACACCTGCGGACAATGTGAAGGGGGTTTTGCTAATTTCTTTTATGCTGGCCCTACTATATATCATAATGTCAACCATACAGGGATAACAGATGTAAATAAGCTGGGAGGCTGGGGTGCAAAGCCATACTCATACATGTGACATCAAGGCCAGCCAATCCAAGTTATCAACCCCACTATTACCCAGAGCACACACTCAACCCATGTGTCATATGCACACACATGCCTAGGCAACAGCCAATATGTGGGTGGTACACTGCACATTGGCCACTGATACTATGCAGTGATAGCAGTGAGCTGCAGAGGGCATGTCACTCTGCCCATCTGTCCAATATGCAGGTACATGCAGACAGTGCACCTCCACCATGTTCCCCAATGGACACCTGCACCACCTGTGGTGCCTTCACATGTGACTCACAATGGACATACCATGCCTGACAACATGCCCTGTATAGACAGATGACACTTACATCAGAGAATGCTGTTGGCATGCTATCAATGTAGGTGCAGGGTAAACCTGCTGCCCATTACCAGTTCCTGCCACAGGTGGGCAAGCCTGGCACATCTGATGATAATCTGTGTTCACAACATGGGCCAGACACCCCAGGTACAGTTCCACATGTCACTGTACATGCATGTGGGAGGTGTGCACATCCCAGACACCATCCATGTCATGCACTAAGGAACACATGCATGGTATGTGGTGTACAGCATTGGCCACACACAATAGTCACCCAGGTGACTGGATGGGGGATGCAATACTCACATGTGTGGGCAAATGCAGTAACTACAGGCCTGAGCTACAATGCAGACCATTGCCATGCGGCCTGATGCCAAGGTATACCCATTGCCTACCCTTGTACAGCCTGCTGGCACAGTTGACCACCACACAACCATGTAGACATGCACCCATGCATGTCAGAACTGGCACCCTGTGTGTTCGTATGTGTGTGTTGTATAGTGTGTATGTCCACATCCACCCTCACTACAACCACCCAGGGCATACTGAAGCATGCTGTCTGATGTTTGACACCTCCTCATACTCTTTGCCCATACAGCCTCTGTATGACCCGTGTGATGCATATGATACCTGCACATTGATGTGTTGTGGCAATCCCACCAGTGATGATTTGCACTCCTGGCCCTGCAAAGTGGGTCAATGTGTGTGCATCCCTGTGTGAGTGTGCCTGTGTTGATGCTGGCACCTGTTCATGCAGACAGGCACATGTACAACACCTGCCATATCTCTACTGTATCCCTGTTCAGATGGCACTCACCCTCGCATATATGTTCTGAGTACTCCTCATCAGGTAACCCATGTGGTGCATTCAGTAACTGCATCAAACTGTGATAGCACTACATAGTTGTCAGGGATTTGATACCCTGTGCCGGTAGGTGTGTGACACAAACATGCTTCAGTCTTACTCTCTCATGCCTCCCTGACATGTATTTGCCTCTATCTGCCTCCCCCACTCCCACTCTGGTGGATATGGAGGCCCACACCTGCCTTGCTTGGGCAGCAGCATGTGTATTTTACGAGATACTCATGATCAGCTGATGGCCTCTGCATGAATTGCAGCCCTCCCATAGCTGATTGTATGTGGAAAAGCTGTGGTAACAATCCCATAGACAATTGCATGGAAACACACTTCAGTACCTCTGAACATCATAGTGGTGTTGGGCCTTTTCAGTCACTGTGAGCAGGAACTAGATCTGTTGTTTGGCAAACAGCATCTCAGATGGATTGGGGATTTACCTCTAACAACATACACTGTGGAAAGAGGGCAACAAACAGGAGGGGGATGTGCCTGACCTGACTACAGACAGTAAGTGCTGCTATACTGCATTTGGAGTAATGTTGGTTTAACAGTGTTTGGATATGCCTGTCGTACATGTCGCAATACCCGACATGTCAATTCCATGTATATAAGGAATCCCCATCTGCAGGGTCATCTGCAGACTAGGCAGTGTTGTGCTTATGGTTTCATGTGTTAGCCACAGTGCATCTTTCGGTGGAATGCAGAAGGTAGTGTGAGGAATGTAGTCTGTAGATGGTGAAGGCCGTGACAGTTACTGATTTCATATCCCTCACAGGACATATGTTGCAACAAACCCCGTTACAATGGAAAATATATGAGGTTATCACAGCTACATGTCTATACTGGCCCTGTGTATGTGCTGTCAGCCACATCACTATCAACCTTTGTACATATGGCATGCATGAAGTGGTGCATATGTGCTCTACACCATAAATACTGTCATCATACCTGATAGCAAGCAATTGATATATCAGATTGCTACACATCATGTACAGTAGGGGATATATTTCATGACATAAGCTGGACATTCTGTGGATGTTTGTACAGTACTGAGGTCTATGTAGTGATGGTGAATGTCAGCAGTGTGTGTATTGTTAATATGTACTTTTGCCTGTGTACAGACAGTGGTAGATGTCATTGTTCTAGCTCCCATTCTATCAGATGTTACATGCTGCCCCACTGTATGGTACCATTTTGCCGTACATGTTTGTAGGGCCATGCACACACATGTCCCGTATCACAGACAGCCATCAGACCAAACTGTGTAGCAGCCCAGTATATGTAGGGTCATTCTGTGATTGGCACATATGAGGATGGTGTAGAATAGATAGTCCATATACTGTAATATTATGCTAGCCTACCATATGTGGCTGTGGCTGTGTTTACAATGGTTGTAGTTATGCACTGTCACATAGGTGTATCTTACCCTGTGTTGTGACATGGCTGTTGAGCCTGCTATATATGCAGGTACATGTGCATTCCCCCCATACGAGATGTAGGCCAGTGTTGAGGCAGTCTGCCTGTAGCCTGCACAGTGCATTGTTACATGCCTAGCAGCTTAGTTTTCTTAACCAGTGGGATGTTATGTGCAGATATGTGCCAGATGTACTGCTGTCGGGCCTCCCTTAAAATTCATGTATGTCAGACAGAGCAGTGGGATGCTGTACAGATGTAAGTAAATATCTACTAGGCAGTATGTGTCCATGGCACCCCTGTACCAGCAGTCAATATGTGTCAGGCCAGACAGGAGTGTGTGAATCCAACACCTATGGTGCCAAATGTATACCAGTCATTATGTGTTATACCCATCTACATGGCTGTCTACATCCATATTGTCAGGCCTGGTACATGTGCACTAAGGGATTATATGTATACATCTAGACTGTACAGGGTGTGTCCAAAGTTCCACATATAGTGGCCAATATCTCTGCTGCACTCCACAGGGGCATTACATGCTAGTGGTGGAACTTTACAATAATTTCAATAGGATGTCTGTCAGTAGCTAATGGCACACATGTTATAAGCAGATGTCAGCATCCATACACACCATGTCTGTGAAGACAATCCCAATGACAGTAGCAACAATCTAGTAATACACCTGCTATACATACCAGACATCCCCTTGCACTACGACTTTGGGACTGTAGGGGCTGGGGTACAGCTACACTCCATGTCCAGGACATATGGTGGAAATATATGTACATATACTTATCCAGATAGCCATATATATATATATATATATATATATATATATATATATATATATATATATATATATATATATATATATAATTACACATGTATACTACATTCAATTACCACTGTCATGGGAACCACCCGCTATAAATCCCTACATCATGTGGGCGTGGTCCATTTACATTTCCTATGTGATGGACATCCTTCCTGTGTGTGGGCATCAGTGATACAGAAAGCAGATAGCAATACATCTTACAGGAGAACCTGCACACTAAGAGTAGCCACATATCTGTAGGAGGATCAGGAGCTACCAACAGACTGTGAGTAGCATTGTGTTATGCTTTGTATAGTACATGTGTCACAAGGTGTGTGTGTGTGTGTGTGTGTGTGTGTGTGTGTGTGTGTGTGTGTGTGTGTACATACTAGTGTACCTAGGAATGCAGTCTGTCTGCATAGCTCACTACTGTGGGCCTATCCTCTTGCTGGACAGAGGTATGCTTATTGTATGTTGTCCGTCCAGCACACAGGTCCTGTGTCAGATATTACACTGGCAGTGTGTGCATTGCATGCTATCAGTATATGGCTACATCCATTTCTATTTCTAACCTCAGTTCCCTGACTAAGGGTATGTTGCAGACTATCCTGTAAGATCAGCACCTCGCTTAGTGTATGACAACAGTGTTCCACATATGTGCCTGTGTTCCAGCCTCTGTCCTCCATCTACATACCAAGATTTGCATATATGTCATGCTGTTAGGGGTTGTTCTGTAGGGCTGTGAGTATATCACACTGCCATTGCTGCCATTAGCCCACTGCTGTTTTATCCCCCACACATACAGTGGGGCTGGGGCCATATATGTGTGGGCATCACCTACACAACACATGTGCGCACTTATGCACTTTAGAGGCCAATGTATGTAACAGTGGTATATAAGCCTGTATTATTGAGTCTAGGTGGGGAGCACCATAGGCTCTTACAAAATTTGTGGGGATCAGGGGTGAGCTGCCACAAGGTATCTGGGCGTACAGTACCGTATACTTCACCTATATTGACATTACTTTCATGACTTGGGGTACTGCATGCCTACTGCCTCCTGCCATGCAGACTGCTCTGTTTGTTATGCCTTGTTATGTACCAGTTACAACCCATTTGATCACAAAACATTTTTAACTGCTACAGAGTTTGTACAGAGTGTAGATAGAGACAGCTGAACTACACACCTGCAGTACATACTGTTGATTGTGTGGTACCCTGTGGCCCAGCATGTCTTCACTATTTTACATTCTGAAGGGCTTGGCCTGGACAGCAACAGTTGTGAGCCTTTCCAGACTTCTGTATTAGTGTAACTGTTTCACAGTTGCAGTACTCTGTTTATATGGTTGTCAGTATCTGAACTGCTATATGACATGGCATATAGAACTGTTATAGTACACAATTAAAGGATTCCCATTTCTGCAAACCTGTGTGTGGTGTCTTTCCTATGACCTTTCTATGGATATATGTTGCAGGCAACAATTGACTTTAGTATGTGTGGCCGATACAGTGTCCAGTTGTTCAGGTAACTATAGGCATAGAGGCTGTTCCATATTGTGTGCACCTTCTACATATGTATCTTACTGTACATATATCTGCGTGTGTATGTGTAGTGACATGTATGTATATATATATATATATATATATATATATATATATATATATATATATATATACATATACACACACACACACACACACACACACACACATATATATATATATATATATATATATATATATATATATATATATATATATATATATAGATGTGTGTATATCTGTATCTGCATATCTGTGTCTGTGTATCTTGGGGATGTTGATGGCTTCCACATATTACATGTCCTATGGGAGGAAGACTGTACTTGATAGTGTATTGCAGGGCACATGTGTTTGGCTGTGGGGGGATGCCCATTCATACAAGACGTATAGTGTGTGGGGCCACTCAACCCCATTAACAGTGCATGTGGACATATGTGTATTTGTTAATCTGCAATTGCTATCTACAGATGTATGGCCATATATACCTATATATATATATATATATATATATATATATATATATATATATATATATATATCTGCTAACAGATATATAACTATGTCCGTATATACCTACATAGATATATATCTGCGTACACATATGTAATGTGCTGTGTACATGTAGACATATAGGTGTCAACACATATATATTTATCTGTTTAGGCATATGCATGTATATATGTGCATATATAGTGATATATTTATATATAGAGTTATCTGTTAAGGTTTTAATATACTTACACACAGACATCTAGAAGTTGGTCTACATTCTCTGTACTGTTGGATGATATGTTTCTGAACATTGAATATGTGTGTATCTGTCATGGCTTTGTGGTACATCACTTTGTCTAGGATGTGTAGGGTCCTTGGTTTGAGCCTTGCAAGAGCTATTTATTTTGTTGCTGGACAGAACACAGCCCGTTGGATACAGAGGGATCAATGCACTTTATAGCAGTTGTAAGCAGGTTTGCGTGGGTTTGCATGGAGCTAAGCACTGCCAACACAGGTTAAGCAATTTAGAAGCTAACTGAGTGTATGAAAATGTAACCAGAGGTTAGCACTGCTTACCATCGCGCAAACCCACTTACAACTGCTTTAAAGTGCCTTAATCACTATGTATCTAATGGGCTGTGTTCTGCCCAGCAACAACATAAACAGCTTCTGCAAGGCTCGAACCCTGGAACCTGCACACCATACACAAAGTGATTTATCACTAAGCCATGGCAGATATGCATAATCATGATGTGTTCACATACATATCATCAAGTCCAGGTATACAACACTACAGGGAATGTATTCCGCCATGTAAATGTATGTGTGTGTGTATATATATATTCATCTTTAAATGGATATATATCAACTGCATATAGATCAACTGTTTTTTTACGTTGAGTATATTATTTGTTTAAATGTATATATGGAAACTTTTTTATCTTAGTGCTATATTTTACTAAACAACCGTAATACTGTATTTCAATCCTTACTTCTTTCCTAACCTACCTTATGATGAATGCCACACCCTTGTACCATGTAAATAGTACTGTATTGTTTTCTTAAACTCTGTAGTCAATTTCTTTAAAGTTAGTTTTTTGATGAAAATCTCCATCAACAATGTATTTAAATATTTTTTAGTTTTGGTGTCCTGTTTTATTAGCTTAATTTTAGAGCTTGTCTCCCCGGGCCTCTACTGAAAATGGACATGTATCCAGTTGGACTAGCCCGGTCAACAAATGTAAAATAAATAATTAAATATAACATA
The DNA here is from genome assembly GCF_019279795.1 of Protopterus annectens. Taxonomy (NCBI): domain Eukaryota; kingdom Metazoa; phylum Chordata; order Ceratodontiformes; family Protopteridae; genus Protopterus; species Protopterus annectens. Next base: position 532,281,596 of record NC_056728.1, on the reverse strand, counting down.
TTTATATATGTTGATATAGCTATATATATATATATATATATATATATATATATATATATATATATATATATATCACAAAAACGAAACACCTTGCAAGAAACACCAACTGGTAATCCAAAGAAGTCAGGATACAAGGATTACGAACACAGTGCAAAACGAAAGTTATTTATTTTGCAGCTTCACCAGCACAGCATTAAAAACACATAGAACACATCCAAAGTGCAGTATATCATCAAGCGCTTTCACCCGGGCCCTCCCAGGCTTTCTCAAGACATTAATTACATTGTTTGGTGGGTTCATTTATACTACTCTTACCAAATCCCAATTATTTGATTGATTTTCAATTAATCTATTATTGCATTTATAATTAAAAAGATAGAGTCCCTTATAGCATTGTCACAAATTGATGGTATTAATTTTACTACAATGTTATAATACACCATCTCTTATTCCACTCTACTATGGGATACAAAAACATTATCTTTTATAAATATATTTAACCATTATTGACATTTAAAAATGCATATTAAAAGGTACATGTTAAAAAACTTTTCAACACTGTTAAACCTACTAACAGCTACAATGGCTGTTAGTTGGGATGTCAAAATCCTTCAATACTTCATAACTACAACATGTTAAAAACTACCTAACTAAAACTTTATAGTACACCATCATTTACATCTACCTACATCTCTTACATATTGTGCGTCCTGCATTTATTTCTTTGGGTTTTTAAGCTTTGACAAAATCTTCCTAATAACACCAAGTGTTGTATACTGTTATTATGTACCTCTCCAGGCCATAAAAACTGCTATACCTAATGTCATATATTGTTAAAACTTGTGAGACCCCTACCCTGGCACATATCCCTTGTGGTCTATTTAGGACATTGCTCATTCTATTTTTTTATTATATTATAACTTTGCTCCTTTACTTCTTAGCAAACTTGCAATACTAATGGCCCCATTAAGGCCAGGGGGCTTAGCTGCTTCTAATCTTTGTTTATTCTACTTTTTTGTTATATTATAACTTTGCTCTTCTAATTCTTAGCAAACTTGCAATACTAATAGCTCCATTAAGGCCAGGGGGCTTAGCTGCTTCTAATCTTACCTGCCAAAACAGTTCTTTAAATTCTAAGGATGTCTCCCAGTCACCTCCTCTGGGGTTAATATGTGCCTGTTCTAACACTATAAACTTTAATTCCATTCCATCACAAGTCAATGAATGCTTAAAAAATGCATTCGTTTCTTTCCCTTTGCTGATATCATAGAGGTGCTCATATATTCTTTTTGCCAATGTCCTCTCTGTTTTGCCTATGTAAAAACTTTGGCAATACTGGCACAACCCAAGGTAAACCACTCCCTTTGCCTTACAATTGAAGTACCCGGGAGATTTTATATACATCTTTCTTGCCTTCAAGTAAAACCCTTTTTTGTTAATAATATTGGGGCACTGCTTACAAGTATTACATTTAAATGTTCCAGCCTTTCGATTCACCCCACTTTGACTTACTTCATGGCTTGTCTCAAGCAATTCCTTCAAATTTTTGTTTCTTCTTCTAATGAACTGCGGTTTACCTCCAAACATTTTCTTAAATTCCTCATTCATAGTTATTATTGGCCAATATTTGTCGATAACCCTTTCTACTGATAAACTTTCATTACAATTTGTGTGAACAAAAAGACATCCTTTCTCTTTTAATTTATTGTCTGTTCTACTATGTTCGTATCTACGCTCTTCTCCTAGTAGGGGGAAGTATCTTTCCTTCCTTTGGCTTTTTACTTCTAGTATTACTGCATCTATTAACTGTATAGGATACCCCCTCTCCTGAAATAGTCCTCTCAAAAATAAACATTCGACATTGAACAAAGTTTCTTCACTACACATTCTGGCTGCCCTAATTACTTGCCCTTTGATGATTGCTTTCCTTTGAAATAAGGGGTGGTTACTATTGTAATGTAAGAACATATTAGAATAGCTGTCTTTTCTATGTATGCACGACATGAAACAATCTTTCTCTATATTCTTACGTATATCCACATCAAGATATTGTAAGCTGTCAACACTGATGCTGTATGTGAATTTCAGAAAGTCTGTACTACTATTAATGTATTCAATAAATTGTTCAAGTTCCTCCATGCTGCCCTTCCAAAAAATACAGATATCGTCCAAATAGCGTTGGTAATGTACCAGATGTTCCACCCACCGCGTGTTGAATATGTATTTTGACTCCCAGTACCCTAACACAATGTTGGCGTAAGCAGAGGCACAAGGGGTCCCCATGGCTACTCCCCTTTTTTGTCTAAATAATTCCCCACAAAAGTATACAAAGTTATTATTTAAAATAACTTCCATAAATTCGGCAAGCCATTGTAGCTGTTAGTAGGTTTAACAGTGTTGAAAAGTTTTTTAACATGTACCTTTTAATATGCATTTTTAAATGTCAATAATGGTTAAATATATTTATAAAAGATAATGTTTTTGTATCCCATAGTAGAGTGGAATAAGAGATGGTGTATTATAACATTGTAGTAAAATTAATACCATCAATTTGTGACAATGCTATAAGGGACTCTATCTTTTTAATTATAAATGCAATAATAGATTAATTGAAAATCAATTAAATAATTGGGATTTGGTAAGAGTAGTATAAATGAACCCACCAAACAATGTAATTAATGTCTTGAGAAAGCCTGGGAGGGCCCGGGTGAAAGCGCTTGATGATATACTACACTTTGGATGTGTTCTATGTGTTTTTAACTCTGTGCTGGTGAAGCTGTAAAATAAATAACTTTCGTTTTGCACTGTGTTCGTAATCTTTATATATATATATATATATATATATATATATATATATATATATATATATATATATATGGCAATAAATATATATATATATATATATATATATATATATATATATATATATATATATATATATATATACACAGATACGCATACATCTATAGATATATATGTATAAATCCATATGTCCACATATATACAGCACTAGGAATGCATATATGTTAGCATATATATGGCTCACCTTACAAAGGGAGAAATCCATGTCTCTGAAAGCTGGAAGGCAGAAAGTATGTTCTCAGCATTGCACAATCTTGCAATAAATGCATTGAATGTGCAATGAGCGAATGTAACTATGCATTCACTCATTGCAGATTTGGCAATTTGGGGGCGGATGGCACTATAGTGGTGATGGAGAATATTTGCCTATCCCCACTGTAGTGCAAACTCGGGGATAGTATATCACATTAGGGGGGTTGTGGGGGTCCCAGCCCCCCAGATGGGGGTGCATGGGGGCATGCCCCCCTGCATTACGATATGTATTCCAACTTGCAGTTCAATAGTCAGCAAAGGTACCTTTAGAACTGCTGTGTTTTGAACTGTGGTGCAGTAAAAATTGACAGATTGGTCCTTTCGGTTTTCAGAAAGGGCCATTTGAAGAAATGATTGTCTTCCTTTCAAAGGTGAACACATATATATCTATATAGGTATATATGGACATACATCTGTAGATGAAACTGGGAATGCAACCACAACATATATGTCCACATGCACCATTGATGGGTTTGAGAGACCCAAACAACATGCATCTGGCATGGATAGGTATCCCCCCCCAACCAAACACGTCTGGCCTGCAATACACTACCAACCTTAGCAGATCCCATAACCAGGACCCTACACGACAAGGGCAGTACATGTTAGCAGTACACCATCCCACCTGTAGGATGGCATTACTAACATATCATGCAGTACAGACAAGTGAAGTGTCATGCTTGGGGGAACCCCCTGGGCAGGTGCAGTAAGTAGCTGAGATCCCTCATACGATCCAATAGGCCTACGCCTGACAATGGATTCACCATTGTTGGCAAGGACAACCATGAATTCACCATGTCAGCTGGGAACTACCACTCAGTAGCCTGATGACCCTGGTCTGTAGGGACATGGAACATATCAACAATGAACCCGTGGCAAATGTCACTGGTAATCTTAACACACGGGACCCTGCCAATGTTGGACTTGTCAAAGGCAGAGAATACAGCCTGAACCTGGTATACCTCCTTGACCAAATCATGACAGGTGTAGATATGAGTTAGGAGGTGCACAATGCTTATGTAGATCATAGCAGGCTTTTGTACATCCCACATGTAGGAATGTGTATAATTGTTAAGGGATCTACCTCTGTTCAAAGAATATGTTTCCACCAGGACTGCTTGGCAAATGCCAACATTCCACAGGTGCCATCCTATGGACATACAGTCCTTTACAGGTCATAGATGTGTTAATGCCCTCATCCACACTATAGAGGTGTGCAGCACTACTGAGCTTGCTATAACTCACTAGGTGTGGCTGTTGTGGACACATCCATCATTATTGCAGTTACTGTTGCATCTATCCCCCACATAGCTGTCTGTAATACTGTACAGTGTATGTAATCAGGTTGTTAGTTGTTGTTTACACCATTCACAGTAGATGAGGTCCTCACACCCTCCTAAGGGTGGGGCTATGCCACCAGCATTGGCACACACATGTAACTGAGGTGAAGATCACAGTAGATTGGGGAGAGGGACATACACCCTGCTGTTAGCATGTTCAATGTCATCCACATTGCAGACTGCATATATAGTAATGTGTGGTTGTGCCTATCCTGTCTTGGTGGGATTACATGTGCAACAGATGTGTTACCTGCACGGGGACATACCTCCATGTGTATAGTCTTGTACCTGTACTGCATCCAAACCAAAGGCTCTGTGAGTTGTACCCAGCCATGGCATGTGTACCACCCACTACATTTACTAGTGTCCACTGTAGAAGGCCCGCTGACAATACTACATCCATCAGCCATGTGGCACATGGACAAACACAACACAATCAGAATAGATAATGGTGATAGCAATACAACATTGTTAATTACAGCTATGATGCATCATGGCTGCATAGCTACACCTTCCAAGATATTAGCAGTTCACTTTACTGCTGACAACATTCTACAAATCATTCCATTACTACACTGTTGTACAGTCACCCTGTGCATCAGCACCATGTTAGCCTGTCCCTGCATTGATGTTACAGATGTCAGGGAGTGGCACAGGTATCATCATATGCACAGGGTGTGTTGTTGGTTTGCCAGAGGCCTAGGCTGAGCCATACAATTGACAATGTGTGTGTGTGTGTGTGTGTGTGTGTGTGTGTGTGTGTGTGTGTGTGTGTGTGTGTGTGTGAGGGGGCTGAGTACTGTTATGGGCCACTGGTGATGTCATGTGTGCAGGTGTGTGGTTGCCCTAGGTTTGTTGTTTATATGTGTGTGTCTGTATGCACACAGTTCCACCATGTGGCTGCCCTATACAGGAATTTGTGAGACAGCTGCAAACTGTACCTGGTAGGGTTTGCAGTTCACCATCTCTGGCCACAGATGCAGGGATAGCAGGGATGCTACAGGCAGTATCAGTTGCAAAGCCAGATCGAGTACTGTCCTCCAAGGTTTACAGATGTCCACTGGATCCAGGTCCCTCCTGGGACTGGCCAGGGCCATGTGCACATGGTCTGCTATGATGGTCTGTGGACAGCACCCCCCCACAGTGCTGGGGCTGGTACTGCAGCTACAGGAGCAGCTGTGACTGGTGGGACATCCACAGTGACTGCCAGCCACTGGTGTTGCTGGCATACATCCATGTGGCTGTCGCAACCAACTCACCCTGTCCTGATGCATGGACGTGACATTGTGTATGAGATACAATGTCTCACCCCACCGTCTATCCATGACCTTGGTGTAATTACAGATGGCACCTGTTAGGTCACAGATGCTGTCAGTTACAGAGGTGTGATGAGCCCTCTGCACCCTTAGACCCTGCCTGCTGTACCGTTCCATTCATGCCTGTGCCTCCATGACAGCCTGGAACATGCATGTGATTGATATAGATGTGGCACGTCTGCCAGGGGCATGATGTCCAGCATTGTTCCGACGAGCACCCCTGAACATCTGCCTATGTGATACCCCACCAGACATCTGGCTATGGCTGCGGTGTCCTGACACACATGCCATAGATACCACACTGTCCTGGCCAATGCCAACTGTAGACTGTCCCTCAGCTAAGGCCAATGGTGATGAGGTATGTAGAGGCAGTGTGACTGTGTGCATGGATGGGGTGGATACATGTGGGATGTTAATTGGTGGCCCAATGGCAGCCCCTGACAACCCTTCCTGTGCCTCAACACACCTATCCTCATGGTCACTGTCTGTATCAGTGACATCAGATTCCCTAAGGGGGGAACCAGACCCACCTTGCCACCTGTGAGGTGACAACAGGTAACAGATTGTAAGACCTGTACATCACCGCTAAACAGTACACACACACACACACACACACACACACACACACACACACACACACACACACACACACACACACACACACACGTGTGTGCAGACATGGCCACACACACTGACATACACACATGCAGTCAACATACATGGCAACCCATACACTCCACCAGACAGCACCTACAGACAGCTCCCGCACCCCCATAACACACACAATAGCAGGTGATGGTGCAGTGCAGTATCACACACAAACCTGTAATTACACACATGTCAGCATGCAGGACATGTGGTGCTCAACAGCATGCAGTGCAACTGTAGTCAGTCCCCGTTACCAACATTATACATGGCTGTGATGCATGGCTTCTGTTAGTAGGTGATGGCCCTCCCCCTGGAACTCACTGCACCCATGTCCACAGCATTGCTGTGTATCTGTTCAGCACCCTGGCATGTACTGTGCACCATACCTCACAGATGTACACACCATTGCAGGATGTGTATCTGTGTGTCAGTTGTGTTTCCGCTGCTGCTCACAGCCTCTATGTGTTTCTGGATTACATGTGGACACGTGTTTAGTGAATGCTTGGTGTATTCACAGATGTCATCATCAGTGTTGCATGTATGAGTGATAGACTACCATTAGACCAACCACAAATACAATGTACTGTACCTATGGTGAGTGTAGAGACCATTATTGACCATTATTGAGCCCTGGCTGATGTTGCCTGTGGTACACATAGGTTCATAGGTGAGTACTGGTCTATTGGTCCTGGGGCCTACATAAGCCTAGCCACAGGGGTTCCCAGCCATGCATCACACCACCAACTAATGTTATATCCCTGTGTCCCTGTCCCGGGTGAATTCCCCATTTCCTATCCAGTTGTCAAGTGTTTTTGTAAAAAAGGCCAGTGAGTAGCATTACCTGACATGTATGGGTAGTCCGTTTTAGAGCGTGGAAATTCCCCAGGACAGGGGGTCTATCCCTCCAGTATGTTCTGTGTAATGTGCTGATGAGGTTTAGGACCCTGGAGCATGTGTTTGCAGAGAGAGTGGGATATCTTTATCTGTAGCATGTTCAACTGCTCTGTGTATGATATAGCTGTGTATGTTAGGCAGATGTCAGCTGTGCCTGGGCAATGTGCACTGGAGTGTAACCACAGTTGTCTGAGTTAGTCTGTGTATTGCATGTGTTTGAGGCTAGTAATCCCATTAGTGAGGTGTGTGCTCTGTCAGTGCACATGTACAGCATGCATTATGGGTAGGTGTGTTAGATGTGCACATGGCCTACACCTTAGCTATGACATGCACTGTGAATTGCCAAGCATAACCTTAAACCATACTCACCGGCATCTGGCTGCTGCCTTGCTGGTATCCCAGAGGTACCTACATTGAGATGAGATAGAGTTGATGTCAGTGGCCACAGCTGTGGCATTGCTTCAGGGTGGCTGCAATATTAGAGTACAACAACAGCTGAAGTCCACAGTACTACAGATTATGCATTACTGATTATCAGTACTACACAGCAACAGACTCCACATCTCACATATGCATGATGTACCTGTGCAGATGCATACACTACAGTAGTCTACTGATATGACCTGGAACCTTACCTGCATGCTCCATGTCTGGTGTGTGTATAGCACCCACCTCCATTAAATGCCAGGGGGTGTGAAGTGCCCTATATAAACATAAAATTGATCATGGCATGCCACACTTTATATTTATAGGGATCGATACAATACATAGTATGAATATGAGGGAGGCCGAAAAACATTTATTGTTGGACAAAAAGGAGAGAATGTGGAGTTTGAATTTGGGGGCCTTATATAAACTTGGTCTAAATGAGTTTCTCTAAATAGTTAGTTATTGTTTTTTGGGTGAATAAACTATGACTCTTATAAGTTACTAAAAACTAATATATACACACACACACACACACACACACACACACACACACACACACACACACACACACACACAATAAACCAATAACTAACTTTTTAGAGAAACTCATTTAGACCAGGTTTATATAAAGCCCCCAAATTCAAAATTCACATTCTCTGCTTTTTGTCCAACAATAAATGTTTTTTGGCCTCCCTCATATTCTTAGTATGTATTGTATCGATCCCTATAAATATAAAGTGTGCCGTGACATGATCAATTTTATGTTTATATAGGGCACTTCATACCCGTTGGCATTTAATGTCACTTATATGTAATACCACTCTACTTTTAAAGGATCTTGATGTTTGGTCTATATAACCCCCCCCCCCACACTGACATATTGCCATATATATTATCCATTCTGTCCTGCAGGTTATTAGCTGTAGAATATCATAGACCTTTGATGTACTAATAAAGATAAAAGATTTTGTTTTAGGAATAATTTTGCAATATGTGCATCTCCCACAAGGATTACACCCTCTTGTGGTACACTGGCTGATGTACAATCACCTATACACAAGACGGCTAGATTGAGGGGGGGTTTTTAGAAGGGGTGGAAAGAAACATCGAAAGAGAGAATCTGAGAGAGATGGAAGAAGGATTCGAGATATTGGTTAATGAGAAATAAATATGAAGGACTCATAGTAAATCTTACTAAATACCAGCTAAATGATGATGAAAAAGCAGTGTTAAATAAAGTATCTAACTACGTACCTTCTTTTTTTCTGTCTCAGCATAATATGTGCATGTATGTTAAAAGTTTTTGTAGGAGTCTGAATTTGAAGTATTTTTTTCATGCTAAGAGTGATTTCTCTATAACTTCTGAATTTAGATTTAAAAAAGGTACTTGTGTACCCCCTTATCAACCAAGGATGAGGTTATTTGAGGAAAGTGTACTATGCAAACTACATAAAATCAGAGTAATATTGTTAGACACCACAGTTGCAATTTGACAGTTAGAGAAAGGGCTGCTTTAAAAGGCTTAATGGAAAATAAAGATTTAGTTATACTTAAGGCCAATAAGGGTGGAGCACTGGTAGTGTGGTACATTAATCGTTATACTAATGAGGTTAAAAAACAATTAGGAGATAGCATATTTTATCAAAAACTGCTTTTAGATCCCACTGTTGACCTTAAATATAATATTGATAAGACCCTAAAAGATTATAAATCTAAGGGCTTTATTAATGATACTTTATTAAAGGAATTAATGGTTGATAACCCGAAATCCCAATTATTTTACATCCTACCAAAATACACAAAAATGTTTTCCCTCCCCCAGGTAGGCCTATATTGTCAGGGATTGGGTCCCTAACTCAGCCTATTTCAGCATATTTAAAAATGCAGTTGAAACCGTTATTATCCCTTATTAGATTTAGGATTAAAGATACAAATGAGTTTTTGCAAATGATGGATGATATAATGTTACCTGATGATTGTTATATTTGCACACGATGTACAATCATTGTATACTAGTATTCCTCATCATGGAGGACTAGAAGCGGTCATATATTGGATTTCACAATATGGACAATATTCTGTTAAACACTGTTTCTTTTTGATAGATTTGATAAAAATTGTGCTGGAGAATAATGTGTTCTTTTTTGAGAACGATGTTATTTGCAGTTAAATGGAACTGCAATGGGTACTAAATTCGCACCAGTATATGCAGATCTTTTCATGGGGTACCTGGATTGTAATTTGATCTATGAAGATAGTGTTCTATTTAAATCTAAATTAATAATGTGGCATCGTTACCATGATGATTGCTGGGCCATTTGGTCCGGCTCCTTGAATGAATGGAACACATTCGTAGACCATCTAAATTTTAATGTGGTTGATATAGTCTTTGTAGATAAGAAAGAAAAAATAGCTATTGATTTTTTGGATTTGCATGTAGTTAAAATCAGGGATGGTACTTTAAGTATAAGCCTGTTTAGGAAACCATTTACGAAGAATTTGTTATTAAGGGCGGACAGTTGCCATACAAAACATATTATATCAAATATACCTAAAAATAAATTCCAAAGACATAGACATATATGTAGTAATGATGTGGAATTTCAGGAAGAAGCTAGACAAATGGGGAACAGATTTATGCAGAGAGGTTATAACAAAAGAGTTATAAATCAAGAAATACTTAGGGTATCCAACATGGAAAGAAGTATAACTTCTGTATCTGAGCAATATGGTGAGAATACCAAGGGAGTAGTTCCTTTAAGGTTTATTACTACATTTGGCACTAACACCTATAAATTTCATGGTATAATTAATAATTTTGGCACATTTTGAAGCAAGATCAATTTTTTGATAGGTACCTTACGGAATATTGTAAATTTGGATACAGGAGAGGTAGAAATATAGGGGAATCACTTTCATGGTATAAGAAAATGGAGGGTAAAAAAGCAAAATTGAGTACCACAAGAAAGTGTAATCCTTGTGGTAGATGCACATATTGTAAAATTATTCCTAAAACAAAATCTTTCACCTCTATTAATACATCAAGGGTCTATGATATTCAACAGCTAATAAATTGCAGGACAGAATGGATAATATATATAGCTGTATGTCAGTGCGGGGCTTTTTATATAGGCCAAACATCAAAATATTTTAAAAGTAGAGTGGCATTACATATAAGTGACATTAAATGCCAGCGGGTACGAAGTGCCCTATTCCTACTCTAAAGCCTGGCACTTTCTCACTAAAGCAATTATATAAGTCAGCACCAAAAAAATAAAAGCACTACACCCTCACAAAATCCCCTTGAGTACCTTGTTGTCCATTGGCCCTTTTGTTTCAATTATAAAGGAATTCCTAATACTATTCTAGCATGCCCAAAGGTCAGTTGTCAATCTCCCCTCCGGTCCAGCTGGTGAATCTGGGAATCTTGAGGCAATGTTACAACTGCCTCATGTACACAGACAACCCTCTCCTCCTCCCAACAAATTCCAACACATGTGAGAGATGCAACCATATAGCCAAACTGGAGGCTAAACTCTCTCAACTCAGTACTGGCGTAACCAGTCAGGAGGAGAAGGAAACCACACTCACTACAATTCCAGTCTCACATAGACCTACCACGACAGCAAACCAAACACATAAACACACAAACACATACTCGGAGGCTGTAAATAAAAATCTGCCTAAGCAGCAGAGACCTCCAAAGCAGACACCCAAGCAACCGCTACCCCAAAACAAAACACATGCAACACATAGCTCACAAAGCCAGTGTGTGAACAGTCACAGCCCTTAAGGCTAAACAACACACCTGATACACTTGTAATAAGTGACTCTGTCATCAGGCACACTGACGTCCCGCTCACTAGGCTGAACAGGGAGAAGTTCACAGTGCGCTGTCTGTCGGGCGCTAGGATCCGCCACATAACACAAGCACTCAGGTTACTCCAAGGCAAGTAGAAATATGACTCAGTCATTGTCCATGCTGGTGTGAATGACCTGAGATGTACCTCCCTGGACTACATGAAAAGAGACATAGAGGAGCTCTCTGAGCATGTAGCCCAGGCCAGTATGACCCTGACCTTGAGTAGCATCTTACCCTCACCAAGAATGATGCCACAATATGAAGACAAGATGATCAATTTCAACAATTGGCTTAAGTATTGGTGTCATTCAAAGGGGTTCCAATGCCTGTCAGCCTGGGATGACATGCTCAACAAGCCACGATGCTTCAATAGGGATGACTTGCACCTGTCACCCCTGGGCTTTCGGATATTGGCAAAGGCTCTTGCCACGCCCATAGTGCCTTTTTTAGGCAAGGCTCAAAAGACAAACCCACCTCCATAGGTATCACAAGGGATAAGAAACAAAGAGTAATGCTACTCAATGCCAGAAGTCTAAACCTCAAGATGCATGCACTCGAAACTCTCCTTAGCATGGAGAACATCGATATCTGTGCAGTAACAGAAACCTGGTTCAAGGCTCCCGAGAGCACCCCAACACTACCAGGTTATACCTCATACCATGCTTTTTGGCCCCAAAACTTGGACCAAACCACAAATGGAGGGGGAGTATCAATATTCGTCAAAGATACCCACACCTCCAGGCTGTTGGCACAGCACGAAGCATCAGAGACTATCCATGTGCAACTAACAGTGGGTAAAACTGTCTTCCAGTTTATAGCCTGCTACAGACCACCCTCCCAAACCCAGGAACCTCACTCAGCCTTCCTGAAAACACTGGAAAATATGAAGGTCTCTCCGAACACCATTATATTGGGTGACTTCAACTACCCAAACATAGACTGGGAGCATTACTCTAGCTCCAACACCCTAGCCCAAAGGTTCCTAGAATTTATAAACTCAAATGCTATGGAACAACTTGTTACCACTCCCACAAGAGGGGAACACATACTGGACCTGATCATCACCAACATGGGGGCTCTATGCTCCAGACCAGAAGTGTATCCTCACTGGTAAGATCAAACCATAAACTAATCTCACTGGATATTCACATCCCGACCCCACCTCCTTCCCAGAAAACCACAGTGAAAAACTTCTCTAAAGCAAATTTCACACTCCTCAAAACCGAGGTGGAATCCTTCAAAGCGCCCAGGCCTGTGGAAAATACAGCCCAGACCGCAGAATCCTTTATAAATGCATTCTATGTACACCTTCAGGAATGCATGGATCATGCAATCCCAAATAAAACCAAGACCCAATCCTCCAAAGGCAGGCGTCATGTCTGGTGGACCCCAGCCATAAACAAACTATACAATAGAAGGAGGAAGCTACTACATGATAGAGCAAAATCCCAAAAAGGGAAGGCATCTCTGATCAGTATTAGCAAAAAACTACAGGCACTCATAAAATCGTCTAAGGCCAGCTTCGAGAGAAAAATTGCACAGGACACTAAGGATAATCACAAGGCTTTCTTTAGTTATGTTAAGAACCTTGGTGGGAATTCCCAGATATGCTCAGAATTAGTCCAAAATGACAAAAAATACACCTAACCCACAGACATTGCCAATATCCTAGCTGACAGGTTCAGCGCAAACTTCTACCTCCCCTCCCCACCAAAAGGGCAAATATCTATCCTAGCAGAGTGCTGCCCCCCTGACATCTCAGATGCTCAGGTAAGAGCCGCCCTCTCCAAAGCAAAAAACGCAGCATCAATGGGATCAGACAGTGCCCGGGCTGCGTCCTACATGAACTCCAAGAAGAGCTAAACCCAAACGTAAATCTTCTGTTCAATCTCAGCCTTACTACAGGATATGTACCCAAAGAGTGGCGTACAGCAACAGTGGTCCCTCTCCACAAAGGTGGTGCCTCAATGGATCCTGGAAACTATTGCCCCATAAGCCTGACTAGCTTGGTCTGCAAAGCTATGGGAAGGATCATCATGGACCTCATAAATAAAGATATTGGGGACCTACAGACACTGGATCCTACCCAGTTCGGCTTTGATAAGGGCAGATCCTGCCTCTTAAACCTGGTCTATTTCTTTGAAACAGTCACCAAGGCCATTGACAAGGGGAAGGTGGTCCACACAGCCTACCTGGACCTCACAAAAGCCTTCGATACAATACCCCACTCGGGCATTATAGATAAGCACACCAGCTTAAATATAAACCCCTATGTCACTAGATGGGTTGCAAACTGGCTCAAGGACAGAACCCACATGGTTAAAATTGCTGGAGCCATGCCAGACTCCAAACCATTTACAAGTGGCATCCTACAAGGCTCAGTCCTGGGACCTCTCTTGTTTGGTATATATTTTTTGGAGGTACAGGCCAACACGGAAGGACTGTGGCTGACCAAGTTCACAGATGACTGCAAACTAGGCACCATAATCAACTCTCCAGCCGACACAAGCATCCTACAAAATGGCCTCATAGAAACAGACAACTGGTGCCAGAGCAATGGCCTCAAGCTAAATGCCAAAAAGTTTATAGTCATCCCCTTTGGTAAAAACTAAGTGCCCACAAATTACCACATAGGTGGTAATCCATTAAGTACAGAAGAAGTAATTAGGGACCTAGGGACCCAAGTTGATAACAATCTCTCATTTGAAAACCACGTGGCCAAAGTGGTTAGAAAAACATTTTATATAGCCCACCTAATCATGAAGGGATTCACATCTAGATCAGGGGAGGTCATCGTCCCTCTTTACTCATCCCTCATCAGGCCCATAATTGAGTACAATGCCCCTTTTGGGATGTACCAAATCTCATTGAGCTACGGGCTCGAGAGACTTGAACCTCAGCACTGAAATAAATAGGACATGCTGGAGGGACAGATTCATAACCCAGAGGCTCCTTTCACTCTGGAATAAAATCCCAGTCCAGGTTAGGCAGAGTCCCTCATTGACTCTCTTCAAGAGGAATCTTGATGAGTGGATGGGAGATCATAGGTTTACCCCGGGTATCACTTCTGTGTCACTGTTAGACAGAGGCACAGTATACTAAACTCGAAAAAGGGCATAGCAAAATTCATTTAAAATGGGTGGCAAAAGCCAAACACACTCTGGCTAGGCTTATAAATGCCCTAGGGCAGATAGCCTAGTATGAACCTATGAACCTGTGAACCTATGAACCTATAAACATAAATCTGATAATGTCACGGCACACTTTATATTTATAGGGATCGATACAATACATAGTATGAATATGAGGGAGGCCAAAAAACATTTTTTGTTGGACAAAAAGGAGAGAATGTGGATTTTGAATTTGGGGGCCTTATATAAACCTGGTCTAAATGAGTTTCTCTAAAAAGTTAGTTATTGGTTTTTGGGTGAATAAACTATGAAGTTACTAAAAACTAATATATATATATATATATATATATATATATATATATATATATATATATATATATATATATATTTTTTTTTTAATTTTTAGGTATTTTTGGTATATTAATTTAGATTAAATTAGATAAGAACTGCATTAATGGTAGGAATTTTGTATTTTTGTATTTTTCTGTATTTTTATATACATTAATGGTGCTTGCACAGAATTATGGGAAATGTCTCTTTAATGGGGACATATTTAATGTTTTCATGATGAGGCACTAGGTACAATCCACTGATGATGCCTAAGAGGTGAAAACGGTTTGGAGTTTGTATTTTTGCTGTCTGTGAGCTATTAAAGACATTTTGCTCCTCCTGATGCCTACAAAGTTTATTTACAGTTGATGGTGTTGTGGTGCTATGCTGGATTTACTTTGTTGTTTTGTTTGATATATATATATATATATATATATATATATATATATATATATGTATATATGGATATATACATATGTGCATGTATGTGTAGATATCATTTTGTGTTGTTTATATACTTATATAAATGTTTAACTGTCCGAGGTTCTGTTGACATACACAGCTGTGAATATGTATCACACATATATGTATCTGTATGTGGGATGCATACAAACATCTGGACCACACTCATATAATTCTCTTTACTTCACAGCAGAACTGTTCTGCCTTGCTGCAACACAAACAGGTGTCACATGTGAACACAGACTAACATTGGGGGGTATATACAATGACAAACCTTAGATAAGCATATTATACTGCTATGGCAGTTGGGCATGCTATGCTACACTTTAACATGACTGTCCTGTAGGTGGTGTGGTCTTTCACCTATGTGCCTATCATGGCAGTTTTAATACCCCCACCAGCCATTGGTCACAGTAATTTACAGAACACCGATATCATGGGTCACATCTTTGCCATTCACTGCTGATCTGCACATTTGAAAGGTATGTTCCACTGCCCACAGGGAATGACACTATTGTCCAGTGCAGTTGTTGAGCAGAACATCATTACAGGAACACGTACTGATGGTATATATACATCCTTTCACATTATACATCCTATTATTCTATGCCTTAAACTACATGCAAGTAAATGCATATCTGTTTCACATACCAATTATGTTTTTTCCACTGAAACACAACCCTGTGCTTTGTTACCTTTCTTGACATTTCTCTCTCTCTCTCTCTCTCAGTCTCTCAGTCTCTCCAGTAGAGTGATTGAGCTGGGTTGAGTAAATTGCAGCATGCTTTTGTTGGTATTGTACATGATCAGGTGGTGGCCTCTGCACCAGTAAGTGTCCATCAATTGCTAATTGCATGCAGCCTGCTGTGTAGTACTTCAGATAACCACTATCATGGCAACCCTGTACTTTAAATTGCTGCCTTCTGTGTGCGTTGTTCCTTCGTCTTTCCAGTATGGATGACATCCTTCCATTGGGTGGACATCATAGATTCATAGATTCATAGATTAGTACTAGGCTAACTGCCCTTGTGAGCCATTTTATGCCTAGCCAATTATCCCTTGTGAGACTCAAACCCTGCACCTTGTGTTTGTAAGGCACACACCTTAACCATTAGGCCACCCTCCCAACCAAATAAACTGCCTCTGCAAGGCTCAAACTCAGGACTCTGTACACTATAGTTACAGTAGTTAACCACTAAGCCATCAGTGTTACAGACAGCAGGTAGCAAAACCTCTTACAACAGAACCTGCAGACACAGGCCAAATCCACATTTGGGTAAGGTTCCATACCTACAAACAGCGTGAGAAGTGTTGTTGTGTGCATTGTGTCTTGTTCTCACAGGGTTTCTGTGTACATAGTACTTTTTCCTGGAATGTTGTCTGTCTGCATAGCTCTCAACTGTGGGCCTGTCCATATGATACCAGGGGGATTGTCTGTTAGGTTTTGTCTGTGCACCACACAGGTATTATCCCAGATATATCTGTGGCATTCTGTCTGTTGAGTGCTATCAGTACATGGCTACATCAATTTGTATTTTAGTGTCATATTCCTGCATAAAGGTATGCTGCAACGAATCCTGTAACTCCAGCAGTTTCCAGGGTGTGTAACAGCAATAATGCAAATATGGCCCTATGTTCCTGCCTCTGTCCTCCACATATATGCCAGCCTTTGTCCTGCTGTGATACAGGAAGGGTTGTTAGGTAATGGCCTATCATTATTTACTGCTAGCATTAATGCTATCATCTGAGTCATGTCATGGACTCCCACACCAAGTGTTGGGCCAAGTCCATATATATGGGGGCAACAGCTGGAGAACACATATGTGCCCTTGTACATTCCAGAGGTAAGTGTGTGGTACACAGTGTTCCTTGCCCTTGTACAACTTTTATGGGGGGGGGGGTTCAATGCCATTAACCTAGGCTATGACACATTTTCAGGGATATAACTTTTAAGACAAGGGTCATTCAGTGTGATAGTGAGATGTTAGTTTAAGCAATGTTATGTACAAGATACTGTAACATTAACACAAGTGCTACTTTTCCCTCTAGGCTGCTGAACTACATCTGTAATTGTTGATTGTTACGTATCCTGAAGGCAAATCCTGTTTCTGCTGTTGTACTAATTGAAGGCCTTGGCCTGGACAGCATAGTATGGTATATATATACACATTCTTTGCATCTACTGCTTTGTGTGGGCCTTCCATTCATCACTGATTACATATTTCAAACCTTATGTGGTGTAAGTGCTGGCATACATTATTGTATAGTACACAAATAAAGGTTATCTGTGTATGCATACCTGTGTGTTGTGTCATGATCTTTGAAATGTGGGTGGGTATATGTTTAATGTCAGTATTCTCATTTGTGAGAATGGTTGCCACACTACACCTTTTACAGGTAGCAGTTAAAGGGCTTGTGGGTGAGGGATATACTTTGCACCCAGTACTACATATGTATGGCTAGTGATACCTTTTGTGTGGGCATATGTGTATGTACCTATATATATATATATATATATATATATATATATATATATATATCATAAGACTATATTTATATATATATGTATGTATGTATATATATATATATATATATATATATATATATATATATATATATATATATATAATCTGTATATATATATATATATATATATATATATATATATATATATATATATATGTATATATATATATATATATATATATATATATATATATATATATATATATATGTATATATACACATACTTATGAACATATGTATGTATCTATGTACAATTGATGTTATATGATTATTTGTGAGTCATACATTAATATATATATCTACATATAGCTGTCTATCTGTCTACATTTACAGATATATATCTGTCCATATGTCCATGCATGTTCAGCTCATATTTTGGCCTGTTCTTCATTCACTTGACAATTGTCATGGATGATCGCAACACTGAAGTCAGTAACTAGTGCCAACACTTTTGTGTTTCAGACTTCATTTCCTTCTACATATCTGTTCTAATACATATAACTGTGTAACTAGCAACATTTAATTGTATCAGAGCATTAGTTGACACATATCCCTATTTGTTTACACAGTGTGGCATACTTTTTTCAGACTTCTTGCAATAACAGGTTGTGCGGTATAGTATTAATACATTCCCTGTACTGCTGACTGATTGTGCTGGATGATATGTTTGTGAAAACTTCAGGTTATGTATATCTGCCATGGTTTAGTGGTAAATCACTTTGTGTATGGAGTGTAGGCTCCTGGGTTTGAGCCTTGGAGAAGCAGTTTATTTTTTTGCTGGGCAGAACAAGGGACATTGGCTACAGAGAGATTAAGGCATTTTAAGCAGTTGTAAGCGGGTTTGTGCAAGCTTGCGTGATGGTAAGCACTGCCAATCTCCGCTTATGTTTTCTTACATTCAGTTAGGTTCGAATTTCTCAACATGTGTAGGCATAGCTTACCCCCACGCAATCCCACGCAAACACGCTTACCGCTGCTTAACAGTGCTTTCTGCCGCTTACCCCCGTGCTAATTCCTTTAAAAGAAAAGAAAAAGAGGATGATAGGAAAGTGGCGAAAAATGAGGTACAAAGAGGGAAAGACACTAGGAAAAATAGCTAGGCATTTGCAGGAAGGGTATAGGAAAGATCCATAGCTGCCCATTTATTCTACAGCAACAACTGTGCATATACACTATATTTGCAGGTACATTTGGGCCCTCAAACCCCTGGGAAAGGGGTGAGGGCAATATATATTCATTGTGATGCCAATTATACTTGATTATATTTGTCCAGTGGACACGTGTGTGAAATGGACAGCTATGTATGGGTCGAGATTTTTTCTGGGAACAGATTGCCTTTTTTTTTTCAGGTGAGAGTGGGATGTTGCGGAGGGGTAGTAGGTATATTTGAGGAGGTAGGTTCGTAGGTTAACAGACAAGACACACTGGATGCTTACAGGGTCGGTATGTTACATATGTGGGGGGTAAACACCTTGGACCGGGAGGGGTGTTTGGAAATCGCAAGCCCATGAGCCCCCAACTGGAAACAGTGGGACTGAGGTCCCCATCCATGGGCAGTCACCACTGCACCTTCACAGCCCTGAAGGTGGCTGTGCTGAGGGTTGTGTAGGAGGGGCAGGCTCACCCTCTAATAGCGCCACTCAGCCCTCAAGGTGGCGTACCCGCTCTTGATACTTCAGATCGAGCTCCCTATGCACCACGGCCCAGACCTGTTGATGGGTGACAGGTTCCCCTCCGTGCCCACTCCAGAGGGAGGAGAGCCCCATCCACTGCAGCGGTTCCATCCGAAGGTGGTGTAGGGCCCATGGAGAAGGAGGCCCCAGGCTGGGCCCCAGATGTGTTGGTGCCCGGTGCCATGGCTAGCTGAGGTGGGACAGGTGGGTCCACTGGGACCAGCCTTCCCATATGGGCTGTGTTGTCACAGGTTTATGACAGATATGGGTTAGTAACAGTCAACAGCATTCAGGATTAGTTATAACAGCATGCATAGGTATTCCCATTAACCCAACACACCAGATTTAACACAGTTGCAGAGCAAGCAGAACACATGCATATATGGAACAACAGTGGCCATTACAGGAGCATGCAGGTTTCATTGATGGCAACAGGCCACCAATATGGGTGTATTTTAACATGGCACAAGCATAGAAACAAATGTGAATATTTATAAATCATTAGGACATATGTCCCAACAAAAATTTGTAGTGTACACATACCAGTTGAGGAGTGTCATGGGGTTACTATGCACATATGGTAGGGGTGAGAGAGATAGAGAGAGAGTTCAATTAACAACTAATATATCCTTGTAGTTTTCACAACATTCTTAGTCACTGCAGTGGTCTTTCCCTTACATGTATTATTACACTACACAATGGCCTTATATTGTACACTGGTATGTTTATAAATTATTATATACATGACCTGTGTCTTACATACAGGCATAACAGGCTGCAGGTGTTAATGCAACATATGTTGAGAATTGCTGTCATACACTTTGGGTGAGGTGCTAGAATAACAGGTTTGTTTTCATATACATTCTCTGACTATGTACACGTTTGACTATCAGTTATATGTCATTGACAGTTGCCTACATTTCTTGAATCATCACACTGGATTTTCAGGGGAACAGAGTACCAAGCTGGTAATATGGGCCATTTATCTGGACATGCTGGACAGATTGGAACAGTTGTGGGGTAAGATTGTGCATACAACTTAGTAGCACTCCCAGGATTCAAACCCTTGCTGTGTGTGACAAAATATTATAGCTAGCATCACAGTACACTCTGCTATCAGGGAACTGATGTTAAGTTTTCGACTGTTTTCTAAGTCTCCCTAATATGTACGATATGACTGACCTCTTGGCACTTCCAACATTGTTATGCAGGACTTCATACCCATTTTATCTGCATACCACGGTGTGGGTGACACTGCTTAAGATACAACAGTACTATTTATAGTATGGAACAGATCACCAACATATGAGAGAAGAGTAAACAGAAGCACTCCATGGATTATACCTTTATTCACAGACTATTACAGATGTATTTCTACTGTTACAACACTTTCTAAGGCTCTTATATTTATTGATGACAGTACATGCAGACTGATTAATAACCTGCCTCGTGACACAGCCTTTGCAGCCTAGCATCATGGGCTTGCTGGTTTGCAGCCCACTCATCTGCAGCTGTCAGAGAAATGCAGTGATATTTAGCCATACCTATCCATAGTATACACAAGCTAGACAATTATTTACTACTTAGTCGAATGAGTACTTAGTACTGGGGCATTGGGCATCTGCCGAGACTCCTGGATCCACTGTTCTAGTACATCCACTCCTCCACTGATTCAGGTCAGCATGGTGGTGCTCACCAGTCTGGGGGATTCCTGTGGCACTGGTGAGGTCACGGGCGAGACTGTTCCAGGCCTCTGTTTTATACTGCGAGCTCTGGTACTGGCCCTGCAGTAGTCTCTGATCATGGTGTTTTACCAGGAGACATACCATGATTTTTGACTCCTGGATGCCCCAGCACTGCGCTCTAAATCATGTGCCTTCACCCACACCAGCCATTCTGCCTACAGTAGGAAGCTACAACCAGTTATGGGAAGTATTCCCACCTGTGGGGTTTAAATATGGCCATTTTCCCCACACTTTACTATGATTGGCCAGTTTTGAAAAGGCTAAGCTATGGGCACACCTGCTTACATAAGGTTTGCACTACTTAAAGAGGTATACCACTAGGCAGATTGAATTGGCTCCCCTACACATTGCTTATACTTACTAACTTAAGCTGTGCTGTGGTTAGCATTGCTTAATAGTTAATTAGCACTATATTTGCCATTTGGCAATGATTTATTTTTCATTACAGGTTATATATGTGTCTGGTATCCATGATTCATGTGTACATACACTGTAAGGGGACCTGGGGACTTTTACACTTTATTGCAATAACACCTCAAATCTATGCTTACTGCAGTACTCCATTTCACATATTTATGTTATGTAGCAGGTTATGCCACTTCACACTGTACATAGATTCAGTTCACGTTTAGTTTGATTTTCTTTTGGTGAGGATTAGTTTGCTGATACCTCATTCATATTGATTGCTATGATGGCTTAGTGGTTAACTACTATGACTATAGTGTACACAGTCCTGAGTTTGACCCTTCCAAAAGCAGTTTATTTTGTTGCTAGGCAGAACATGGGCCATTGGATACAGATGATTAAGGCACTTTAAAGCAGTTGTAAGTGGGTTTGTGCGGGTTTGCGTGATGGTAAGCACTGGTAACCTCCGGTTACAGTTTCTTAAATTCAGTTAGTTACTACTTTGCTTAATCTGTGTAGGCAATGCTTACTCCCACACAAACACACTTAAACAAGCTTACTACTGCTTATTTGTGCTTAAACCTGCTTACTAGTGCCTTATTCATTATGACACTGACACTTCACATGTGCATTTAATGCAGTACTCCAGTTCACATTTAAATGTTATTATGTAGGTTATACGGAAAAATATGTAAAAATATGTTCATATACAGATTTCACATGGAAAATGATATGTGCTGCAGTGGGACTCAAACCAGGAATGCTTGTTCATTAGGCGGGTGCTCTATCCACTAGATTATTGCTGTGCTGCTTCATTTGCATATATATTACTTCCTCTTCAGCCTTTTCAGCTGCTTTAACTGTAGCTAAATGATGGGCACACCCAAGCACCTACGGTTAGCTGTACTCGGGGTTTTAAAAAAAATAAATAAAAGGGTCTCTTCATTTTATTCAAATGTACTGTTGCTGTTGAACACATGGGGACTATTGGTGGGGATATGCGGAAACCTATGAGTGGTCTTGCTCATTTATTTACACTTTCTTCTGTTCTACTTTACAGGAGTATGTTTATTTTGAGAGTTCTGCTCTCAGACACACCCCCTGCACTTGCCCGCGCTCCGTGTAGGATTTGGAGCTCAGGCAGCACGCCTTCATTAATATGCATGGTGCGCTGCCCTCCTCCTCTTAAACTGCCACTTCCATATAGGACTAGATTAGTCCTGCATGGAAGATTAGTAAATCCAGGGGATTCCTGTAGGTTGTAATGCATTATAGTTTAATAAAAGAATTGATTCTTTGTCCTAAGAAGATATTTCATTCTATTTTCACTTATATAATTAGAAATGATTTGTTCCAAGACAGATACTTTTAAATTCATAAATTCTCCCCATGTTTTTTATTACAATATTCTGCAGGTGTCCTTATTATTTTGTTATTTTTAATGTCTCTCACATGTTCTTTTATTCTTTCTCCTAAGCTTCTTTTTGTTTTACCAATATAAAACTTACTCCATTCACACTTAATGGCATAAATTACCCCTACACTTTTACAAGTGTAGTGTCCTTTAGTTTGAAATATTTTACCATTATTTGTTCAAAAGCGTTTGTTATATATTGGCATATTGTACATTTACCATATGCTGTAGTTCCAATTTCTATTTTTATATTTGTTATTATTTCCTTTGGTCTTTTATAGGTACTATGCACTAAAAAATCCTTTAAACTCCAGCCACTTTGATATGAAAATTTAGTCAAATTTCTAAGTGAAGAAACTTCTCTTCTTGTAACATTCCAAAAGTCTTCTAACAGTTTTCACAAAGTTTTTGAAAATATGGTATATTTGGATACAAAAATTAATGTTTGATCCAGATCCCACCCCTTGTCTATATCTATACATTCATTATCAAAATTCTTATTTCTAGGATCTGTTCTCTTATGTCCAAATATTCAGTTATAACTGTCTTTCACTACTTTTTCTGCATAGCCTCTGTGTATAAACATATCCACTACTTTTGAAGCTTCTCTCTTAGCATCCTACACACCACTACATAATCTCTTGATCCTAAGGATCTCCCCATGGGGTAGAGCTGTTAAAGTCTGTGTTGGGTGACAACTTGACACATGGAACATGTGACTAGGCCGTTGAAACTTTCTATAAATTTGAGTTTTTATTTTTCCATCTCATAACCCTTCCAAGGTCAAGTCCAAATAATTTACCCTTGTACCTTCCTATAGTCCATCATACTTTATTTGAAATCTGTTATTCATATATTTAATAAATGTATCAACTTCATTTATTCCCCCTTTACAAATAAATATGAGGTCATCTATGAATCTAAAGTATCCTGTCACAAAACTTCTATAAAATTCACTTCTATATATATATATGACTAAATTCCACCAGACCTATAAACAAGTTGGCATACATAGGGGCGAAATCCGCCCCCATAGCTGTACCTTGTAACTGTTGGTATAATATACCATCAAATTCAAAAATGTTGTTCACCAAGCAAAAGTGTACTATTTCTTTTATGTATTGTGTTTTTGGGTTGTCCTCCATGAAATTGCTCAATGCCTCCATACCTAGATTATGTTGTATACTAGTATACAAACTAGTGACATCTAAACAAGAAAATACATGTCTGGGTCCCAACATACATTTTCCAATTTCTTTAATAGATCAAATGAAACTTTAAAGTATGAGGGCAATTTAACCACTTCTTTCAATAAACATTCATGTAAGAAACAACTCAAATTATGTGTAAAATAGCCACTGGCCAACACTATAGGTCGACCTGAGGGATGTGCCATATTTCTATGTATCTTGGGGACACAATAAAATCTCACTATTGTACTTTCTTTGCTTGAAAATGTATCAGTAACATCTGTTTTAGAAAAATAATTCAGATGCATTACTTTATTTAATAATTGTTCATACTCAGTAATAGCGTGAAAATATTTTTCCTCTTTAACTGTATAATAAACCTCCTTGTTCCCCAAATGTTCCATACACATTGTATAGTAATCCTCATTTTTCAAAATTACTAATTTCCCCCCTTTATCAGTAGGTTTAAAAATCAAGTCGCTATGTTCACTTAACTGCTTCAATATTAACCATTTTTGCTTGGTTAAATTATACATTTTCTTTTCTTTGTTAAAGTCATACATTTCCTTATCTAGTGTTACATTTACTGCTGTTTGAAACCGTAATATACTTTCATTTCTACATGGTGGCATACATTTACTTTTCCCTTTAATTTTACTTGTATCTAATTTACTATATGTATTGCTTTCCATTTCAGATTCACAAGAATAAAAACTACAATCTGTAAATGAATCCATAGTTTCATTTCCCTTCTTATTTTCAACATTGTCTAAGTTAAAAAAATGTTCTTTAATATGCATCTTCTGTACTAATTTAAAAACATCACATTTTAACTCATGTAATCTAGGCATAACTGTTGGTATGAATTTTAAGCTCTTATGCAGTACAGATGCTTCAATATCATTCACCATATACCCCAACACATTTATTACATAAGAGTCAACATTTGTTATCTGTACCTTATTAGTGTGTGCATTTACTGCTTTTATTTTATGGTCCATAATTTTGTTCTCTATTAGCTCCATGTCCAAACCAAGTTTTTTTCTAGGTTGTATTTTTGGACCCTGTCTGTTCTCTAAATCTTTTCCGAAAGGAATCCCCTTCTTTCAGAACTGATAGTTTTGGAAAATGCTCCTCTTCATCTCCTTCATCAATAGAGGACGCCGCACTCTCACCCGACATGTAGTAACTGGATTGTTGTCCCATCACTTCCTTGTCTTTTTGAAACCTAATGTGATTACATGGAAATTGCTGATTGGTAGATAACAAGAAAGCTTTCTTTCTATCATAGTTATGTAAGTCTCTTTGCAGTTTAGTTTTTTTGCGGTTCAATAATTCTTTCGCATAAGATGCAAGTCTTTCATTTATATTGCCCAGAAAAGGTTCAAGGGCAGTATTAGATGTTTGTTTGACTACTTCAATACAAAGCTTTTTGGTCTCTTCTTTAAGAAGATTTCTTTTTAACATGTCCCTTTCTATTAAAATCACAACCCATTCATTGCTGCAACGATGAGCTGCCACTATCTAATGATCATGGAATAAGCAATCCTGTTCATCTGTCAGTTTGAAAGGGGGTAGAAGGACTTTTAATAGCCCAGAGTCCTCTGGGCATAATTTTAAGTTCTTGATACCTTTGTAGGCTATGTATGTTATAAAACACTGCAGTTTCTTTAAACACTAGTTTCTCTATTTAGTTGCAAAGTTCTTGTAATGCTGGCAAAGTTAACAATTCTGTCCGTTTCCCTACCGCAGCAAACAAATTTGAAATAATGCTTGCTCTGTTTTGTCCCATTTGTTTAAAATACTAGACTGTATGTCAAATGGACTGCTTACAGAGGCATTTGCATTATCTGCATCAGAGTTTGCTGATATTTTAGTCCCTTGTTGCAAATTATTTTTACGTTCCTGTTGTGATGGATCCATTCCCACTTCCTGAAAAATGCGGGGTAAGGAGATGAAGGAGTTACTGGTCATGGAAAATTATATGGACCACTTTAAGATAAACCAAAAAATGAACCACAGGAACCAGATAACTCCACACTCCTGGATACTGGATACAATTCCGTTTATTAGTTGTCAGTTCTTAGTTGAACTCGTAGCAGCAAAATAACAGTTAGATGAAAATCAGCAGATACGGAATAGCAGCAAAAAACTCATTCCAACAATATCCAAAAAGAGAAATAGCAGCAATCCAATCTTTCTAGTAAAATACAACAAACAGCAACACAATAATCTTCTAGCGCCTCGGCTATAACAGCCTTTTCAGAGTAATTTGTATATAAAAAAACATCACTTTTTATATAAAAGCAGATCAATTAATCTATTAAACATTCACCTCAAACAAGTGCAATCAATTAAACATAAAAATGCTAATTAAATAAAAAATTAAATAAGAAATTCCTGCTCTTAAAGTGACATTCCTATATAAAACTTTTCCAATGACATTCTCTATTTAATCCTGTAGGTTGTAATGTATTATATTTTAATATAAGAATTGATTCTTTTTTTCCTAAGAAGATATTTCATTCTATTTTCACTTATATAACTGGAAATTATTTGTTCCAAGACAGATACTTTTAAATTCATAAATTCTCCTCCATGTTTTTTATTACAAAGTTCTGCAAGTGGGCTTATTATTTTGTTATTTCTAATGTCTCTCACGTGTTCTTTTATTCTTTCTCCTAAGCTTCTTTTTGTTTCACCAATATAAAACTTACTGCCTTCACACTTAATGGCATAAACTACCCCTACAATTTTACAAGTGAAGTCTCCTTTAGTTTGAAATATTTTACCTATACTGGTATCCAACCCTATACTGTTGTCTATCACGTTCAGTTTTCCTCACTTTCCTTTCTCTTATAGAAATAACCTGATGTTCTATACTTTTAAAAATCCTGTTATAATCAAACATATTATTTATATGCATAGCATCAACAATCAGTTTGTCCTAAACAGTAGCTTCATTCACAAGTTCCACAAGTAACAGATCATTATGTTTCGTAACCAGCTCCATATACTATAAATCATGCCTGTCAAACAGTTGTAATAACTCTTTATGCAGTAACAAACCAGCCCTACTGGGAAATGCCACATGCATAAACCCTTCGGCACAATCCTTAACCTAATACAGTCTTTAAAATAACACTTATCTAATTGGAGCTTTTTAATTTTCATCAACAAATAGTCCAACATTTGTAAGTTAGTGCTGTAATCAGAACGACTCACCGCTCCTTCAGGTCACTGAAAAGTCATTCATCATGTAAAAAAAGTTAAATACTCAGGCCATTAGGTTGCACAGGTCCGGCCCCATTAGCCCCAGCAACAGTACTGTTAATCTGAGACATACAAGCAGTTCCATTAGCCCCAGTGCCCATACAATTAGTCCGAGGCATGCAAACAGATTGTTCCCTATCCCTCACGTTAGGTCCAAGATTATTACAAATAACAGACCTTTCAGGAGAATTAAGTGTTTCATTGGTCAAAAGCTGTTGAACAGCACTGTTTCCAGTCTCATTCACAGTTTCCTGGTTACGAGGTGAATCCTGTGTGCTGCATTGCTCCTGAGACGCAAGCCGATTACTTGCCGAAATGGTTGACTACTGCTGCTGCTCAATCTGATCAAGTTTCTCAGATAGGTGAGTCAGAAAAGCCAATCTGCCCTCATTTTCACTCTGGTTTGGCTGAACTAAACCTGGTTGAGAAACACTCCTTTGCTGCAAGAAAAACAAACCCTGCGAGGCAATATCCTGGGCTTCAGCGGCCATAGAAACAAACCAAAAACCACAACACAAATGAAATAAACTAAATCCACACAAAAAGGACTGAAAGCTGGAGCCAGCAGGAATAAATAGATGAATAGGTATACAGTTACTCCAAAACAAAGAGAATCCTTGATGTCAGAGTCCACACTTCTTTATTGCAACGCAGTAAATGCAAGCACTTTCATCTCTGTCAGTTCAGAGACTTTATCAAAATACAGAAAGAAACAGGAAACACCCCATATATAATCATGACCCAATTAACACCTTAACGAATCATCACACAATTAATTTCCTTCACCTTCAACCTACAAGACTTTTTTTTTAAACTTCCCTAAGCAAAAATATATTATAATCAATAAAACCATGTCTCGATGCAAGTTCAAGATAATAAGTTATAAAACACACATATAACTATATATACACATACATAAAAGACCAAAACTTCCCTAAGAATAACTACATACATACTAAAAATGTATTAAAAAAACTTCCATTATAGAAACATTCATAAAAAAAGAAGAAAACGAATACACTTGAAAGACATTCACCTTTCCAGTGCCTTTAATTTTAAAAAAACAAGCCAGGGAAAACATATAATTTAATGCTGGCCAAACAATTGCTTCATTCTAAGCTGTTTCTAAACTGTTATTGATTATAATATATTTTTGTTTTAGTGAAGTTTTAAAAAAAAGTCTTGTAGGTTGAAGGTGAAGGAAATTAATTGTGTGATGATTTGTTAAGGTGTTAATTGAATCAGGGTTATATATGGGGTGTTTCCTGTTTCTTTCTGTATTTTGATAAAGTCTCTGATCTGAAAGAGACAAAAGCGTTTGCATTTACTATGTTGCAATAAAGAAGTGCAGACTCTGACATCAAGGATTCTCTTTGTTTTGGAGTAACTGTATACCTATTCATCTATTTATTCCTGCTGGCTCCTGGTTTCAGTCCTTTTTTGTGGATTTAGTTTATTTCATTTGTGTTGCATTCTTTTGTTTGTTTATATGGCCGCTGAAGCCCAGGATATTGCCTCGCAGGGTTTGTTTTTCTCGCAGCAAGCGAGTGTTTCTCAACCAGGCTTAGATCAGCCAACCCAGAGTGAAAATTAGAGCATATTGGCTTTTCTGACATGCCTATCTGAGAGACTTGATTGGATTGAGCAGCAGCAGCAGTCAATCATTTCGGCAAGCAATCAGCTTGCGTCTCACGAGCGATGTAGCACACAGGATTCACCTCATAACCAAGAAACTGTGAATGGGAATAGAAACGGCACCGTTCAACAGCTTTTGAACAATGACACACTTAGTTCTCCTGAAAGGTCTGTTATTTGTAATAATCTTTGACCTAATGTGAGGGAGAGGGAATGATCTGTTTGCATACCTCAGACTAATTGTATAGGCACTGGGGCTAATGAAACTGCTTGTATGCCTCAGACTAACAGTACTAATCAGAGACATAGGGACCCAAGTCGACAGCGACCTCTCATTTGACACCCACATTGCCAAAGTGGTTAGAAAAACATTCTGCCTTGCACCTCATCATGAACATCAGATCCAATTCATCCATGAAGGATGTTGTACCCCTCATATATTCCTCCCTCATCGACATTGAGTACAATGCCCCATTTGGTAGCCCCATTTGGTATTGCAAGAGACCACAAGACAGAAGAGAGAGAGAGAGTACACACCAAGGAAGTACAAATATCTGTTTTATATTTTTCTCCAAAAGAAACTCAGCTCTATTCAGTAGCATACCGCCTGCTCAGAGGTGATCTCTGCCTGCCGACACAGGCCCCAATCCCCAGGATCTGGACATGGACATGCTCCACCAAAAAAAAATCCAATCCATCAGGACCATGAGAGAGCTAAAACCTCGCACAATTATGAATATGACATGCTGGAGGATAGATTATTCAGAGGCATAAGCTTTCCATGCTTTGGGAACAAGATCCAGTTTTAGATTAGGCAGAGCCCTCTCTCTCTCTCTCAAGAGAAATCTGATGAGTGGATGGGAGATCGTAAGATGGGGGATAGGGGGTCACATCTGTGTCACTGCTAGACAGGTACTGGTCTATCATATAAGGCATCAAGGGACCTTCATTCATTACTACAGAGGCACAGTATTCTAAAATTTTCTAAATTTTTTTTTACATTTTTTTCTATTCATTCAGGGGCATGAACATCACACATGGGCAAATGCACAGGCAGCCCAGCCCCAGAGCCTATACCCACCATATGAAACTATAAACTACTGTTGCTGGGGCTAATGGGGCCGGACCTGTGCAACCTAATGGCCTAAGTATTTATCTTTTTTTACATAATGAATGGCTTTTCAGTAACCTGAACCACTCAGGGGAAGGAGGGGAAGGAGTGGTGAGTCGTTCTGATTACAACACTAACTTACACAAGGTGGACTATTTGCTGATGAAAATTAAAAGGCTCCAATTAGATAATTATTATTTTAAAGAATGTATTAGGTTAGGGATTGTGCCAAAGAGTTTATGCATGTGGCATTTCCCAAAAGGGCTGGTGGCTAATTCATTACTGCATAAAGAGTTATTACAACTGTTTGACAGGCATGGTTTAGAGTATATGGAGCCGGATATGAAACATAATGATCTGTTACTTGTGGAACTTCTGAATGAAGCTACTGTTTTGGACAAACTTATTGTTGATGATGCTATGCATATAAATAATATGTTTGATTATAAAAGGATTGTTAAAAGTATAGAACATTAGGTTATTTCTATAAAGAAAGGAAGGTGAAGAAAATTGAACGTGATAGATAACAGTATAGGGTTGGTTTGACCTATCCTGAACCTCCCAAATCTCAGGTTTGGGGCAGAGGAGGGAATGATGTGTCTAGCATTAATTCTGGGAATGATAGCAATGGCTTGGAAGGAAATTAAGGCATTCCCACACCTTTTTTAGAAGGGGACTTCCCACCTCTGAGGAGGTAGAAGAGGTTAAGGGAACATTACAACAGGGAAGAACACCCTCAAGTGAACAGGGACCAGGGCGGTTAAAGGCATTAGTGGAGAAGGGGAGTATGGAGGGGGGGTTTCAGTAACTGCATCCGTTAATGATGATGTTGGAGAGATTAATTGTAGAATTCTTCAGAACACCACTGGTGAGTTTAAGGTGTTCAATTATTCATCATTGCAGATTGAGGTTGCAGATTGCAACTTATTAGCTAGGCGTATGACTTTTGTACCAGTCAATAATCATGACATGGTCAGAACTTTGGTAGATCTAAAGCAATTTGTTAGGAAATTGAATTTAAACCTATATTTTCATTCAGTTGAATATGTTGATGACCCCTTACATATATCAAGCACTTTTAATCCTCATTTGCATCCCTCTTTACCTCTTTTCGAAAGGGTGTGTGAGATAGATATGAGGAGTATTTCTAGGTGAAAACCCCCTTTGAACTTGACTGTAGCCGAGGAGAGAAGTCTTGGAAAACTTAGAAGCAATGCGAATGTGAGGTTTATTAAGCCAGATAAAGGTGGGGGGGCATGGTCATCATGGATCTGGATGATTATAGTACAAGAATGAGGGGAATGTTAGAGAGTGTTCATTATAAGAAAATTTCAGTAAATGAGTTGAATGGCTCATATCGTAATGTGAGGGAGCAGTTGAATGACTTGTTTATTGAAGGGTCACTGACTATAGAAGAACTAAATTATATGGTAGTGATGCACCCAAGAATCCCCACTATTTTTGGCTTGCCTAAAATCCAGAAGAGTTTGAGTAATCCCCCTATGTGGCCTGTCGTGGACAGGCAGGGGTCCATTACATACCTGATAGCCAAATTTTGGGATATTAAGCCAAAATCTTTGATAACAAATGAGAATTACATGTGTAGGGACTGTTGGGATTGTTTTGGATAGAATTAACAATCTTGATTTTTGTGAATCAGATGTGTTTATCACTGTGGATGTGAAAGACCTCTACACAGTGATACCCCATGACATTGATTTAGAGTGGGCCTGTGATTTTATGCTATCTAAAGGTGTGCCTCAGTACAGGATTAATGTGTATGAACAGTTTTTTGAGCTTGTATTGAAGAAAATTCTATTTTATTTGAGAACGAATTTTACCTCCAAACTGATGGTGTGGCCATGGGTTCACTGTGTGGGGGCTTGTTTGCTAACATTGTCATGATTGAATGGGAGAAGTAATTCATATATGGGTCCCCATTTCTTTCTTATTGTAAGCTGTATGTCCTATACCTGGATGATATTTTTATCTTCTGGGATGGCCACTTTGACCTAATATCTGATTTTTTATCTTACATTAATAGTTCTACCCCCTTTTTGAAGTTTACACATACTGTTGAAAGGAATGAAATTTCATACCTGGATGTGAAATTATTCAAAGATATGGGTTCCTGGTTCTTTACTGCTGAAATATTTAGAAATGAGACCTATTCAAATACTTTGCTACACTTCAGCAGTGCACATCCTTTCAAGTAGAAAAAAGTGGTCATTAAGGGACAGTTTGTGAAGGTAGCCCTCATGGTGTCCCTTTTTGAATCATTCTTGAATGAATGTGATATTTTAAGGAACATGTTTTTAGGAGAGGTTATCCCTCCTTACCGTTCCATGAGGTAATGACTGAGGTTATTAACAAAAGGGAAAGGGGTAATTTCAAGGCTATATTATCCCAAGTAGGGAATGGGGCAATTAATGATATGTCAGAAATGGATATTGGAAATATAGGGGCCCCTGTTATGGCATCGTGTGCTAACTCCGAGGGAGAGTTCAACTTTAGGGCTGACAGAAGCTTTAAGTCAGCATTTATTACAACAGTTAATGCAGATAGTAGATTAATTTCTGATATTTTGCACAAGAATTGGGTGATTTTGTCCTTTTGAGACAAGGTCAGGAAATGTATTAGTAATGCCCCAGTGGTGGTCTATAGGAAGGATAGATGTTTGAAAAGCCTACTCGAGAACCCTAGAAGTGACCCTAGTGAAGGTCTCATGAAAAAATGTGGGATATGTAACCAATGTGGTTTTATTATGGAAGGTTCATCAGCAACCATCAATGAGTAAACCTTCAGCTTCAGGGACAAGTGCACTTGCAAATCAGAGAGGGTTGTTTATTTTGCTTTATGTGTGCAATGCCCCTTCTTCTATGTATGCAAAACTGAGAGGAAAACTTAGGAATCAAATCTATTAACATGTCAGGGACATTAGACTGAAAAATAAAATGAATGCCTTAACTAGGTATTGTATGGAATATGAGGGACATTCTTTTAACTCATTACCTCCAGTACAGTTCTTTTGAGTGTGTACCTTTAACTCCTGGTGGGTGTGGCCTGAGCCTTTAAAAATTAAGTTATCACCTTACAGTTCTAACAAATACTCATTGTCAGAGGTCAGATATCAATACAATTGTGTTTGCCATCATGTATGCTTCAAGATAAAATATTCTGATACCTTGTATGAGGCATGATTTTGGAACTATTAATGCAATATGAACATGTAATATTTGACACCTAGAGGAGCAGTAGGAGGTAACTGCATATGCACCTGGAGGTGTCACTCAGATGTAATAAGTTAAGTTTGTTGTTACTGATGTGCTGAAAATGGATCTAAGGGGATCCATGGCCTTTGCAGTTAGAAAGGTTAGAAGCATACTGGCAGCTTAGAATGAATGCAACTGTTTGGCCAGAATTAAATGATATGATTTCCCTGGCTTGTTTTTTGAAATTAAAGGCACTTGAAAGGTGAATGCCTTTCAAGTCTATTCATTTTCCTCTTTTTATAGGAATGTTTCTATCATAGAAGTTTTTTAATACAGTTTTAGTATGTATGTATTTATTATATATTTATATGTGTGTTTTATAACTTATTTATCTTGAACTTACATTGAAACTTGGTTTTATTGATTATAATATATTTTGGTTTTAGGGAAGTTTTTTTTTTTAAAGGTGAAGGAAATTAATTGTGTGTTGATTTCTTAAGATGTTAATTGGGTCAGGGTTCTATATAGGGTGTTTCCTGTTTCTTTCTGTATTTTGATAAAGTCTGAAATGACAGAGATGAAAGTGTAATAAGGAAGTATGGACTCTGACATCAAGGATTCTCTTTGTTTTGGAGTAACTGTATACCTATTTTTCTATTTATTCCTGCTGGCTCCTGGTTTCAGTCCTTTCTGTGTGGATTTAGTTTATTTCATTTGTGTTGCGGTTCTTAGTTTACATCCTTCAGTATGTTCATGGCTTTATATGACTTTATTTCTGCACCAGAGTCTCAGCTGAATATGTATTTTGCCATGAATGCCTTTGCAGGCGTCTTTCTACATGTTGTTGATACAAGGGCACATTTACCTGCTAGTACAGGCCTGACTTACATCCATCCTAAAGTACAATCCCATATTTCCCATTAATTTTTAATTTTAGTTTGCACAGTGTGGCACCATGCACAGCTCTGCTGAGTCTCTCCTAATGTCTGAAAAATGACAACCACTATGATTTGATGAAAACACCTGTTTTAATTAAGATCTGCATGGTGTGGAGGGTTAATGCAGTGTTGTGCAGGTGTGATGGGATTGGGTTTGAAACATGGCAGACTTGTTTATTTTGTACATGTGACTTACAATGCTGTAAACATATATAATCATTAGAGCTAGCTGAGCTAAGCAAAGCTGCGCTAAGTGGTGCACTGCGCAGCTCGGCACTAAAAAAATATAAAGAAAAGAAAAAAAGGGGAGATAGAAAAGTGGTGAAATGGGGCAAGTGGGGGGGCATAGTGAAAGGTATGTAGGGATATGCAGGACAGGTGAAGAAAAGAACCATGGCTATCTATTTCTTGTACAGCAACAGCTTTGCACTTTGATAGATTTTGTAGATGAATTTGAACTCTCAAACCCCAGAGAGAGGAGTGAGGACAACATAACTGTGTTATCAAACCAATTAGACCAAATTATTGGTGTCCAGTGGACACATGCAAAATGGAGAGCTATGTATGGGGCGGTATCTTTATTTGGGACGGGTGCCCTTTTTTTATTAAGGTGGGAGTGGAATGTTGGGGAAAGGACTTAGGTATGTGTGGGGAAGTAAATGGGTAGAAGAGGATGTGTTTGCAAAGAGACAAGACAGACAAGACAGCAGACAGGCCGATGTGTGACACATGAGGTGGGTGAACACCTTGGATAGGGAGAGCGTTGTGGAATCTAAGTCATATGTGCCTCCAGATGGCAGCAGCATGACTCACTTCCCTTCCCATGGGACAGTTGGCACTGATCCTAAACTGCCCCGAGGGTGGTTGTGCTGCAGGCTAGATGCCAGTGTGAGGCTACCCCACCAGGTTGGCCAACATGCCCTCAATATGGCATAAGTGGCATTCATAGCTCCGATGAACAATCCTGCGCACAATAACCAGC
Organism: Protopterus annectens; assembly: GCF_019279795.1. Classification (NCBI taxonomy): domain Eukaryota; kingdom Metazoa; phylum Chordata; order Ceratodontiformes; family Protopteridae; genus Protopterus; species Protopterus annectens. The sequence goes on along the minus strand of NC_056728.1, from coordinate 532,245,966 downwards.
AGTTCAGCCTGTGTGACAATGCCACCATTGTCACCACTCTCAGTGGGGAGAATGAGCCCCACCCCCTGAGGTGGTCTCACCCAAAGCCAAAGTGGTGCAGGGGCAGTGGAGGGGGCACCACTGGTCTGGGTCCCAGATGTGCTAGGACTCAGTGCCACAGCTTGTTGAGAAGAGGTAGGCAGATCACCTGGAACCGGCCTGCCCTGATGTGTTGTAATAATGGAGGTATAGCAGTAAGTATAGGTTAGTTGTGAACAAATCATTGTTAGTAATAACAGCATGGCAGAACATTGGAAATAACCCAATAACATATCAATGCATATCATGAGAAACACAATAAATAACAGAACAGTCAGTATGTTAACAGCATGCCAGTAACAGTTACATCATAATGCCAACAAAATGGATAATGTAACAAGATATGTTAATATGTAACCGTTATAAAATAAAACAATAATAAAACAATAATAAAGCACATGTCCCAAAATACAGTTATTGTAACAACATATTTTAATAGAAAACCATAGCCAATGAATAACAATATCAAATAAATGAAGATTAGGAGTGGGAAGAGAGAGAAAGACAATCCATTAGTAACAGTTCTGGTTAGTCCTTTGACAACAGTACTACTATCTACTCTATGTGTCTGTATCTTGCTTATGTGTACAGTGATTACAAGTCTCCTATAGCTGATGTAGCATGTACATACCTCTCAAGCTCTTTGCATGGGACACTATTGACCAAGCAGTAACAACTGAAGGTACACAAGTGCTTAGAGCACTTGCACATCATGTGGGTTTATATAACTATCAAGGTGTTCTGTAGGCTGATTTGGTGATACTTTGCAATCTAGGTAATCATTTCCATGGAAATCCTGTGACATATAGATTATGCTGTATTAATTACGCAATGTGAAATCATGGCATTTGAGAGACATGTATGTGTACAGTACAGACACTAAACAGCTGTCATCCTTTGGTTGACAGGCAGGGGAAAAGAACCCAATAGCAGTGACTGCAGGGCATATGTGCATAGGATGTATTAACTGACTGCAGCAACTTTTAACAGACACTCCAGCCATACAGCCATACCGGGATTACACATTATATTTCTGACTGAACATTGCTGATGAACACATTCTTGCTAATGATTTTAACAGTCTGTGACATCTAAATACATAATTATCTAATCATAATATGGGCTACCTCCATTTACCTGTGGTTCCTGTGGAGAGGGAATTTGTATGCATTACATGACTGCTACTATAATATATAGTGCTGCATAGCACTGGATTTGAACCCTGGTCTGTGTGAGGCAAAATTAAATATATACAGAGAATTTAACAAACTGAGCTACTCAGCCACTGCTGATTACTGATTGATTGATATTTGCCTAGAGCTCACCTGGAGCCAAAACATGACATGGTAGTACTACTACAGTGTTATACTAGACTGCAGTAACAGTAGAACATGCATGCATGAAATCTAAGCATAACACAGATAGCAGGAAAGCTATATATCAGTATAGCATTATGTGAACAATATTGGCATAGAGACATCCTTGAACAGTACTATATGAGTTTACCAATACAATTTGCATCCCTTGGGTTTGCATTCTACAGCTATGACAGTGTTATACTTGATTGCAGCACTTTACCTTACAACCTGACTGCAAACAGCTCTACTGTAATGGTTACAAAACAATCCTGATATACACCATTTTCTGTGGCATTATTTGTATTATTTCATGTGTTATTGCACAACAGTTGGCATTATTAATTTCTTGCAATACAGTTCTAATTCCACATGTATTGCACTACAGACTTTATTGTATATACTTTAATGCAGTTACTGTTTCATGTTTTTATTGCACTTCAGTCGGCATTATCATTTCCTGAAATACAGCTGTAATTCCACATTTATGGCACTACAAACTTTATTGTATATACGTTAATGCATTTAATACTTTACTCTATCCTGCTTATTTCACTACAGTTAGCTTAATATATCTGTACTCACCACACTCATGGTGCAACCTGGCTAAGCACCCAGCATACAGCTCGACATTGCAAGACCTCTTAGCTGCAGAGAAGCACGCCATTATGGGAGAGAAGCACACCATTATGCATACCAGCTTTGCAGAAATTCAGATTACATATTGTTAAAACAGAGGTAAAATTACTTACATACTTGTGGGGAATTCCCTGCCTGGATTTCTTGGACCCGTGAATCCAAGAGTCCCCTCTTTCATTGTTTCAGGTCATCATGGTAGTGATAACACTACTCACCTGTGCAGGGGATGCCAGTAACACTGGTGAGTTCTCTGGCCAGCCAGTCCCTGGCCTCCCCCTTACACTCCGAGCCCTGGAAACCTCACTGCAGCAGCCAGTCATCACAGTTTTTAAGTAGGAGTCCAACCGTGACCCTGGACTCCAGAATGTCCCAACACTGCACCTGAAACCATGCACCTTCACCAATACCAGCCATAGTAGCTGTCAGAGAAAGAACTTCAATAGTTTCTGCTGTATTCCTGCATACTTAATACAGATTGTTTTGCCACCCTTACATGTCATTGGCAACATTCAAAAAAGCACTGCACTGTTTAACACTATACAAACCTGAGCAGCTGAGCTGAGAAGCAAGAAAACTCACAGAACCAGGATCTTAGTGGAGCTTAGCAGTGCGCAAACCAGCCAAGCAGGGCAAAAACATTGGCAGCCATTACTATGTTTATGCAGTTAGCAAGTCTCAGCAGAGCTTGGCAGGGCACAGCCAGACCATCAGTTATTTAGCAAATGCATAATATGTATATCAAAATTAAATACATATTTTTTCCATGTATTCAAACCCTGGACCTACTGCACATGAAGTCACAACTCTACCCATTTAGCTACAAGGCATCTTAAGAAAATTGATATACCTTCACATATACCACTGAGCTACCTATAAGCAGTGCTGAGCACTGCACCACGCAAACATGCTTAGACACACTTAAACACACCTTTAGTTAAATAATTAATTACATCTGGTTTCTATTTTTAGATGTCTGGCAGGTGTCTGCTATGTTATATGTGAGCACTGCTTGGCATTGCTGCAGTCTACACCATGCAAACATGCTTTTTAAAAAGTAAATAAATAAATAAATAGAAATAAAACAAAGGAAAAAAAAATAAGAATAAATCAAAGGACATTTCAGGGAGTCTCATACTCATCTGCAGCCACAGTTAGCACTATACCTCTCCCTACTCTGATTCATTAACCATGTTCCTCAGCTCTTCCTCAGCACCACACCATCATTAATATGCATGGCATGCTGTTGAGGGGGAATCATGTACATGGAAATGATAATAGTCCATGTAAGGTCTACACAGTGCCCACATGGATTTTCTTAAATCCTGGGGTCTGTTTTGTCTTCTGCTAATTCAACAGTACATTGTTGGTAGTATGTGACCACTCTTTTTACATTCAGCAATACACTGTCAAATTGTGAATTCATCAGTCATTTTCAAATTATATATTATCTTTCCATAATTTTAGAATTAAAATTGCATTTTCACAGCTTTGAAAACGTTATGACTCAGTTCACAAATCTCCATCCTATCAAATATGTCGGACCAGGGTTTGTTAATTCATTAATAATGTTGGGTTGCTCACAATGCATGTTGCAGCTTTTTCCTTAATTTAGAAGCAAATAGTAGAATTATGGCTTCAAAGTATTTTAAAATTCTGTATCTTGCTTCCCTGTCTAGATATAATGCAAAGCAAAATATCACAGCTGTGTATGGAAAACTATTGTTCCCTGTCCAGCATGCATTAATGCACCCTTTACAAGCAGTGATGTTTTCACTGTCTGTTACTTAAAGGACATCAAAGAATAATGCTACATTGCTTTTGGTCATTATCTTGTCTTTTCTAATTCAGTAAATTGCAAACAGTGTGCATGTTTTTCATTTCTATTCAATTGTACAGCATCAAATAATATATTTGCAGTAATTTTTAAATGTAGTATTGCTTTTCCATCATGATAGATACAAAGCAAAAGATTACAGCTGCACTCAGAAATTACAACCAAGCCAAAGTTTTTCCCAAATCATTTTAGGACTCCTGAATATGTATAAGTAATGTCAATGCTCACAATAAGAGCTCTGATAAAAAGAGGCTGTTTATCTGACATGGACATGTTAGCTACAATGAGTAAAGACCTCATTATGGGACAGTTTGAATGTTTTTGAATCACCTCTAACTACCCTGAGTGCAAATCAACATTTTCTTGTGTAGTTAACATTAGACAGTCATCTATTACATTGACACAGACACACCGTCATTCTCTCTCTCAAACAAATACTCACATTGAAATATGCACACTCACACATTTGTGCACATACACACACACACACACACACACACACACACACACACACACACACACACACACACACACACACACACACTCACACACACACACGCACACTCACACTAAAACAAACATTCCTCTTACCTTTTCTTAACTGATTAAGCATTTTGCTGATACCCTTACAAATCATGAATTTTTACAGTCAGTCAATAATGCCAGTTATTGGAATGTCATTTTTCTTATCATCTGTAATGTGCATCATGATACTAGAGCTGCTGATCTACGAACGTTTTAATTGAGCCCAACTAATACTGTAAAATTATTCCTGGTGTTGTCTGTTTTTCCTCCTGGCATTGTAATGAAGCCTCTCCCTGTACAAACACACACCTGCTGTTGACTTTTGTAGTTATCCTTTCCCTCGTAAGTCATAGATTGTTGCAGTTACTGAATCATGCCAGACATTGGAGTTTGGACTTTCTCCAGTTGCTTGATTTGTTTAATAATATACATCCCCAAGAGAAAATTGTATTTGATGATGGGGCTGATTAATGCAGAATACAGAGGGCTAAGGACTTCTTTGGATCTACAGGAAATACCCATGAGAATCAGCTGTGTCAATTAAAAGGATTTCCTGACTATTGTTGCAACATAATCAAAGGAGTGTAAGTTGCCTTGTCTATGTGCCCAGGTCTCCCAAACATCTTCATTGTGGAGTGCAATAGCTTATATACTATAAGCTGTGTGGTGGGTTTGCTTACCAAATGCAATAATATCACATTTTTAGTATATAGTTTTAGCCTATTTTCAAAGCATCAGCTATTAACATGCGTAGGTTTGATTTGTAGCCTCTGCATATCAGAAGGGATCTGAGTGTAACACCCAGTTTATAATCATCTGCAAAAAGGGTTAACTAGAGTTCCCCATTTCTGTTTTGGAGATCAGGGAGGTATATGCTAAATAACAGAGGTCTTTGCATGGATTCCTGTTGAACCCCACTGGTTACTTTCATGGTCTCTGAGTCTGTGCCTGACACTCTCAGAATGTGAGATCTTACCCTCATCCAATTGGCAATCTACCTAACTACATATGTATCAATCTGGAGTGTATTTACCTTGTTGATAATGTTGTCATGAGGTAAGGTATCAAATTCCTTGGTGAAGACAAGTTATACTGTAAGGAGGGCATGACCAATGCCCATGGCTTGTGTTACCCTCTTAAAAAAATTACCAGATTCGTCAGACAAGATCTACCCTTAATAAAACCAAATGGCTGGGAATCATGTCTTATAATATTTTGTTATATCCTAGTTTATCGTGTCTATTTTAACCCATTCTATAAAATGTAGAAATGGTTCCTCAGGCTGGTACATAAGTAACTTCCAGTGCCCATGGTGTGGTCACATTTGTGAAGTGGCATTACAACTACTGTACACCAAATATCAAGGGCAACACCAGTGGATAAGCTCTGTGTGAGTAGTTGTAGGAGCAGGCCCATCAGCTTATATTTATTGCTGTTAAGCAGGCAGCTTAGTATGTAATTAGGTCACATAGAGGATGTATTTTTTTTCAGAAGTACTTTTAACAAACATTCCTTTGTGATGATGGCGAGTTTAAGATCTTTAAGCATATGTGCATTTTTTTGTAACTGACTCTAGGGTGAAATTTGCACTTGGTATTGTTTCCTATATCCACTGGATCAGAGTAGATAGTTTCATTGCAAATAAGTTAAGGCCACTGCCAGGTGTTATTTCATAACTTCATGATGTATGTAAAGAAAGATTTGTAACTATCCTTATCTTCTGATGCCAGTCTATGTTCATGGAAAGCTTTTTGTTTCCTGATGATATTTATCAGTCCATTTGATGTTGACCTTGATTTGTGGGTATTTGTTTTAGTTTTGCTATATATTGTAATGAGCCTTTTCCTTATATAGGTTCATAGATTAGTACTAGACTAACTAGCCTTGTGGGCCATTTCAAGCCTAGCTAATTACCCCATGTGAGAATCAAACCCTGCACCTTGTGTCTGTAAGGTAAACACCTTAACCATTATGCCATCCTCCCATATATTTTACTGTTTATTTATACATATTGACAGTTCAGCTGATTTGCTCTTATACCTTCTTATTTTATTTAATTTTGGTAGGGACTGACAGATTTATACAGTCTGTTAGGTGACCATAGAATTTATTTGAAAATCTACTAGCCTTGAAAAAATGTGGGTGTCTACAGTTTTACCTGAAATCTGAGACTTCCTCAAAAAATTGTAGTTAAGTTTGTGCATTTGAAGTATTTGAATACTGTTATATTTGCATCTGTTACTCTAGGGAAGTTGAAAGAGAAGGTGACCAATTTGTATTTGGACAAGACAAGGGAAAGCTCTACCAGTGACACAGTGCATAAAGATGCTATATTTGTAAGAACAAGGTCAGGAAAAGTTTGTCCTCTAGTGGGCTTTTTGACTATTTAAACCAGGAAATTTCTGTTTATAAAATCAAGGAATTGTGGGGCATAGCCTACGTTTTGACCTAATAGTTGTTTTTACTTACATTTAAGTTGAGTCTCAATAATTTTGGTTTGTGGGTCCTTGAGCTAATGTGTTCTCTAGGTGCAAGACCCTTGTATAGAGGGTGTACTTTACATACTTTTAAACCAATGTTCAGTAATAATTTACACGTGAATGTGCTCCAAATAAAAGATGGCTTTAAGGTAAGGCTGTTTGTTATTTAGACTACTAGCACCAAGCAGCACTTCAGTGATATCTTATCTGAAATATTTTCTGACAGTACTTTTTAATTATACATCATTAATCCCCTGCAAGCAAATGTTTATAACTTGCACATACATGTTTGATTCTGAACCAGGACTCAGGACAGGATATGTGGTCTAATTACTGGTATGATAGGATATGTTACAATATCTGTCAAGTACTGTATTCTGTGTTCACATTTTTACTTCCTCATGATTTTTCATAATTTTCTGATGTGAAAATTCCAATAAAATTTTTTTATGGGAGAAAACATCTTTTGCTGCTTTTCCTATCGAGTGTAGAAGGCGAAGATAGATATCAAGGCCACTGTTGTACAACAGTAAATAGAGACCTTTCTCAAACTAAATGCCACTTCCAGTTAAGTCTTTATTTCTCTGTTGTTAGATAAAAAAATCCCTCTGCATTTTGTCATTACCCCTCTGTTTTCAAATCTCTGTAGACTAGCTAGCTAGATAGCTAGCTAGATAGCTAGATAGATAGAGAGAGAGAGAGAGAGAGAGAGAGAGAGAGAGACAGATGGTTATAGATATAGATATTGATGCACATATTTTGCAAACCAAAATCATTCTTTGAATCCTCAACCCTGACTGTTTAGACAGCATGCCCTTAGTAGTCTTTTTGCAACAACTGCCTCCTTTTCTATTCATCCAAAGGGATATTTAACTGGTAGCACATAGTATGCTATGGTCACCCACGACATCAAGAACACCATTTGTCAAGATGCGGATGTTGACTGTGGAAACTATTATTTTGAAAGCATTTGTTTTTCTCTTAGACAGTCATATCATGATAACATCATAACCAAGTTTAGTGGTATTTTACTGATTTACTCAAGTTCAACTTGCCTGCATAATGATGCAGTGGATAACAGATATCACTACCAGTCATGGTAATAAGTTTTCCTTGGTGTATATTTGCTCCCTTGCTATTAATCATTTTGTATTTGAGTTCTCTTATTTGAAAGATGGCAGAAGTACAATTATTTTGGATAAGCTGTGAAAGACTTATGCAGTGTTACAGTGAAAATCTGTTCCCTCTTGAAGGAGGAAGATGAAGCATACAATTATATATGGCAATGGGAAAAACAAACTGATATTGTGAGTATGCACTGCTCAAATCAGAAAAAAAAACTTAGTCAAGTGCTATAGTGGTTTTCAGAGGTTTGTATAGTAGGGAAAGTAGTGAAGTATGTCAGAAGTTGAAATACATTTTTACTTATGAATGGGATCTTATTTAACACTTTGATATCCTACTTAACTTAAAAAATAGTAAGATCTGTTAGTTCAGTAATTACTTGACAGTACTGTGGCCATTATTTGATTAATTTATGCCTTGAACATAGAATTCAGGAACTCAATACGAAGGGAGCTCATGATTTTTTTTCTGGAAGTTGTGGAATATGTTTGTAGATATAAACAACAGAACTCTATGCATCTAGTACATCTTAAACCAAAAATATGTTGTTTAGCACTGGGTCAGCTATTTTAACTGACTTTTCCTTTTGACTCTGTACAATTACTTATGTTCTAGTAATAAACAGCAACTAGAAAACATATAAATAGGAGAAGTACATTATTCAAGGAAAGCCGAAAGACACAACAACATTATTCAATAATACAGTTTCTCAATCATAAATACTGTGTAGTCATACCTCTCAAATGCCCAGATTTTCTCAGAATGTCCAGATTTATAGCTCATATTTTATTCTGTTCCTCATAAAATTTGTATTTTTCTGGTAAATCACTGGGATGATCTGAGGATTTATGTCAGTAAATAATCACATACATTTCAGTTTCAGACCTCATATCTTTCAGAAAATGTATGCTAAAACAAACCCTGTTAGCAACTTTCTAAGTTTATAAGAGCAATATTTAAAATATGTCCCAATTTTTGGACCATTGTCCCCCATTTTGACAGGCTTTGTCCAGATTTTTTGCACTAAGAGTTTAAGAGGTATGTGTGCATTAAATGCACAATACATTTAAAAAATGACATTTAAGTTAAGATTTAAAGGGTTTGTCAGCAAAAAGAGAAAATATGTTAACTTTTTTTAATTTCATAAAAACATTTTTGAAAATGTATAATTGTTTAATGAATTGAACCAAATGCATAATTTTATCAGCATGCAACACGTCACTGGTGGCAAAGAGTACCATGTTTACAGACATTGTAAAACTAGACACAGTGATATGTTTGATTAATTCAGTGGTAAAGTATCCACATACATGCATACATGCACACAAATATAAAATACTACAATCAAAGACTGATATTTAGATTACTATCATAGGAGTGTACAGTACTTTGTTCTATTCTGTGGCTTAGCATTATATTTAATATCCCAATTAATTTATTATTCATTTTATCAAGGTACTGATAATTTGCTTCCAAAATCTCCATAAAGAATTTTATGACCTCAATGAGTGGCATAACCTTGTGTGTGTGTGTGTGTGTGTGTGTGTGTGTGTGTGTGTGTGTGTGTGTGTGTATGTGCATGTGTGTGTTTATGTGTGTATTGTGTATCTAATATATTTTTGTGGAGTTTGAAACTCTTTCCAGGCACTAGGTTTCACTCATCTCAACAGATTAGCATGTGTTTGTGTTTGTGTATGTGTGTCTATGCAGGAATATTTATGTACATCTGCCTAACAAGTATAATACTGACAAAATGCTAAGGGACTGAACATCAAATTCCTAATCATACTGCTCAACTGTCCAGATTTTTGCAGACTGTCCAGATTTGTGCCTCATACTTTTGGTCTGTTTATCATAAAATTTGTGATTTTTTGGCAACTCACTGAGGGTTGAAATAATTAAATAATGACATCCATTTAAATTTCAGACTTCAGAAAATGCATGCTACCCCAAATTGTCTTAGGTTAGCAGTTTACTATATTCATAAGATCAATATTTAAAATATTAAAATCTGTCCCTGTTTTGGGCCATTGTCCTTCTATTATTTTAGACTTTGTCCAGATTTGCTTCACTAAGAGGATGAGAGATATGCTTCTAAGCTACTATAAGGTTTGAATTAATCCAATCAATGAATCAGTTGAGTGGCCAATCAATTGTCTAGTTAATAAATAAATAAATATGCATGTGAGTATATATATTGTGTGTGTGTATGTGTGTGTGTGTGTGTGTGTGTGTGTGTGTGTGTGTGTGTGTGTGTGTGTGTGTGTGTGTGTGTGTGCGTATGCAGGTACATGCACACGTGTGTATATGTGCCTCTATATATTATACCTATATGTATATATATATATATATATATATATATATATATATATATATATATATAGGTCTGCTTCTAAATTTCAAAGTTTCAAAACTTAAAATTTCTTATGCGCAAAACCATAACATTGAAGTTTTGAAACTTTGTACCATTTAAATGGAGATCGCCATACAGCATGGAACAGTATATTTACCATATTCCTCTCTGTTGTGCGATCTTGGAGTTGGTATATTTAGTTAGTAGGGGGTGTGGGGGTGCCAGAGGAGCTTGCCCCACTGCAAAAATTAAAAAAAACTTTTTTTTGATTTGCATTTCAAAGTTTCAAAACTTCAATCTTATGAATTAAGAAATTCAAAGTTTTGAAACTTCTAAATTTAGAAGTAGACCTATATATATATATATATATATATATATATATATATATATATATATATATACCTATATATATATATATGTGTGTGTGTGTGTGTGTGTGTGTGTGTGTGTGTATGTGGGTATGTATGAATATATTTACATTATTTTGTATGTATATATACATATTTACACACGTGTGTGTGTGTGTGTGTGTATATATAGATAGATATATGCATAACATTATGTAACACATGCATATGTATGGATAGATAGATGGATAGATAGATAGATAGATAGATAGATAGATAGATAGATAGATAGATAGATAGATAGATAGACAGATATATGCATTTAACTAAACATATTCTTAACAGAAAATAACACATTTATCATTCTTTCTCATTCATGATAAATAGCATCAGGAGCAGACACTTCAGCCTAAAGCATACATTCTGAAACTCAACTGTCTTCTAGGAGAATTCAAAGCAGATGTTACATCAAAAGAAATGTTTTGCATGACTGCATACTGCCAATATCCCCTATCCCTATATGCACAGGCAGTAGCTAAGGGGCTCATTAACAAACTGCCAGTGTCAGATATCTTATGTTGTGTCCCCTCTAATGAATTAATTTGTCCTCTAACAATTGTCTGTAGAATTATCTGTTTCACTTTCATAGGACAGAGTACCTACATGCCATGGGGAAGAACCTTGTCATCTTTGCTATCAGGTATTATTTAAGTATCTCAGAAGCTGAAGACCCTTACAGAGAAATATATCTTCTCTATTGTAAACTGTCTCAGCAGACACATCAGTTTTGTTAAGAAATGCATGTAAAGCAAAGGCATTATTGAAGGTACTAAAATATTTAGTGGGAATATGAAAAAGAAGCTTCTATACTTTTCAATTTTTAATGCAATAATCTGCATTTCCCTTGTTCAGCTGTGACACGCAGGGCTCTTATTCTTACTCAACAAAATACCTCATTTCCTGAGATAAATTATGTAATGTGCTGCTGAAAAAACACTGTGTATACATAAAATCCATGAATTCATAAAAACTTATTCACCTTATTGATTAAAATATTAGAATTATATAATTGTATTATTTACTAAAGTTATAAGATTCATTGGTTCAATTTTGCTCTATAGAAAACAAAGGAAAAAAGAGATAAGACCTTGCTAGTTAATATTTTCCATTTATCTGTTCTGTTATCTTATTTGATTTTTGCTTCCATAATGGGGCTAAAAATCCAGCCACAGGCATCACATACATTACAAATCATAGCAATGTATATATTATTATGTGATAACATTTGTCTTTTACTTGACATTGATGGTACTTTTTATAAAATAACAGGAAAGCAAAGCTGAACATAGTAACCAGGATCTAATAAAACTCTGTGTCAACTCGGTGTAGAGCCTACACAGAATGTATCCATGTACACAGCCATGGTTCCTCCTAGGCAGCATGCCATACATATTAATTATGACATGTTGCCAAAGTAGATCACAGCAACACAGATAATTAATCCATGTAAAACTGACTTTACAGGCTGTCCTTTAATTCTGGACTGTCCAGCAAAATTCTGGACAGTTGGTAAGCATAGCACAATACCTTTCAACCCATTAACCTGGACCGAAAAGTGTACCAGTCATTTTATTTTATTAAATTGCAATTTTAATTTTTTTATGTTTATGAGTTTGTTTGCATGGTATGGAGCATTGCTTAGCTGTGCTTAGATTTGCACGAATATACATCAGACATTTGATAGACATCTATAAATACAAATCAGATGCATTCACTGTTAATAATTAATAATTTTAATTTCCTTTTATTTATTTATTTTTTTTTATTTTTTTATTTTTCATTTTCTTGTTTGAGTGATGCGGCACATTGCTTAGCTAGGCATAGTGAGGCATATTTAAACAGCACATATCTGCTAGACAGCTAAAAATAGAAATCGGATGTATTCAATTAATGTCAGTCTGCCATGCTTAGCAACACACAAACCCATGCAGTGAAGCTGAACTACACTTACAGGCACCTTTCCAGTATATCTGCAGATATTCTAGTCACCTGCAGTCTCCCAGTTGTTAGATAAGTTGAATCGTGACCTACTCTGTAGTGGGTCCCAGGCTCAAGTCCTGGGTGTAATGCTTTTTATAAATAATGCTGTGGCACTTTATCAGGTGACTGAAACATCTGTTGACTTTAAATAATTTTTACATTTAGAAATGGTCAGAAATGCTGTGCATTGTTAAGCTTCGCTTCACCATGAATTTGCGAGTGTGTGTGATGCTAAGCGATGCTGCATTTTTTTGAAAGTTACACTATGATGTGCAAAGTTGGAAATGCAGCCTATATAAAGGTCAATAGGATGGTATTTCACATAATTTCTTGTAGCCTGACCTTGACTGTGGGTATGATGGAGTTGGTAAGGAAGCATGCTTTCAGTTGCAAAAGTGGAGTGTGCAGGAGTCCAAAGTTTGTATTGGACTCCTGGTAGAGATATAGACCCCAGCTGCTGCAGGGTGAATATGAGGACTCAGAGCATAAGTCTGAGGCCTGGGATCATTTGGCCAGGGACCTAACCAGTGCTACTGGTATCCCCTGCACTGGGGAGCAGTGTTGTCACTATTATGATAACCTGAAGCATAGAAAATGGGAACCTTGGGCATTTGGGTCCAAGATATAAGAGATGGGTGCTCCTCACAGATGTTTAAGTATGTGTTCCAGTAATTTATAAATATTCAAGCTGAATGTGTGCAAACTCGTATGCATAATGGTTTGCTTTTCTTACCACAGCTGCAGAAGAGAGGGCATGCAATGTGCAGTTCTATGCTGGGCGTCTGGCCAGGATGAAGCAAGCATGTGGTAAGTAAGAAAATCATCTAAGTATTAACTTAATGCATAACGTAATAGTACAGTAAAGAAAATACAGATGTTGCAGCCCTAATAGTCAGATACAGCATAACTGGGACATCCTACATATTTATTAATATGTCAGTACATATATGAAATGGTAGCGTAAGTAAGCGTGCAGTATTGTGTAGCATATCTTCCAACCATCAGTTAATGTTTGGGTCTACTCAGACTAAGAGTCACTGTTCTGATCTGCTCAATGTCTGACATATGCTGTAGGTTGTACTCAATAAATGAACAGGGTATATGGGTTACTTACCAGAAATCCTAGACAGCTATCCATGGTCTACATGCCAGAGGAGAAGCAACATTTAATCAATGCATTTTAAAAGGTGATGATGTTTTGATAAGTAATGTTTTCAAATAAAGTGTTCACTATTCCTGTATTTACTGCAAGTGTGTTCTAATCTGACACCAGTCAACTGTTACATGTAAATGAATAACAAATGCATCAATAAATGTCAGAAATACATGTAGTGCAATAACCATAGTAAAGTTCAGGCCTGTATTCTGCTAATTTTCTCTGAAATAATGCTGTATATTGCACTCAACAAATGAACAGGGTATATGGGTAAGTTAACTGAGATCCTGAACAGCTGTCCAATTGTCTAAATGCCAAATTTTAAGCAACATTATCAACAAAGTTTAAAAGGAGATGGTGCTTTGATAAGTAATCTTTTCAAAAAACTGTTCATTATTCCTGTATTCATTGCATATGTGTTCTAATCTGACATCAGTCATCTGTTACATATTAATTAATAAATAATGCACCAACAAATGTCAGAAATAAATGTAATGCTATACCCAGATTAAGGGTCAAGCTTGAGTTTTGATAATTTTTCCTGAAATATGTTGTAGACAGCACTCAGTAAATGAACAGGCTATATGGGTAAGTTAATAGAAGTCCTAGACAGACAATACATGTGTGTAACTACTATATTTGAAGTGACGTTAAGCAATACAGTGTAAAAGGAGATGGTGCTTTGATAAATAATGCTTTCAAATAAAGTGCTCATTATTCTTGTGGTCACTGCTTTTGGTTTCCAGTCTGATACCAGACACAGCTATGCATGTGTGTAAATGTACGATTTCACACAAAATGTTGCAATAAAAGTCTTAAAGGAGATGGTGCTTTGAGAATTCATTATATTCAAATAAAGTGCACATTATTCCTGTAGTCACTGTTTGTGGGTTCTAATCCCATGGCAGCCAACTGAGAAATGATCAGTTGTCTAGTGTAATTAGTGTACACAAACATACCTCTCAACTGTCATGATTTTTGCAAATGTAATGTCTACTGTCCCATATGTCTGGTCCTTGATTTGCAGAAATATGACATTACTTGGAATGCAATTTAATAACAAATCTGTAATCAAAACACTTTGCTACTAATTTATGAGCACTCTATGTAAAAATGTTCCCTGTAGTTGTGCCTTTATACCACCATTTGGTAGGACTTGGCCCATAATGTCTCATGCTAGCAGTTTGAGAGCTATGTACATGCAATAGTGTCTATACAATATTAGCAATCACTGTTCTCACAACTAGAATCTGACAATTGTAGAAGTATGTAGCAGTAGTCTGTGTAGTTATATTATCTGCAAAGTTACTAATGTTCTTTTTTTCCTCTCTCACCCCACCCCTTCTCTTCTTTAATTTATTAATTATATTTATTATTATGATTTGATATTAATATATTATTTGTAACTACCTCTTATGTTGGCTTTACGTATAATTTCACATTGCTTTGCTCTTAATATGTTTTTATTTACATTATTTATTGTTGTGTTCCTCATTATATTCCTTTATATTTCATTTGATTAATCATTATCTTCTATTATATTAATATCAACATTTGCTTGGTTATGTTTATTTTTACCTTCTGTTTATAATTCATTTCCTACAGGGTGACAAGGTAGGCCGGTTCCAGGTGATCCACATACCTTGGCTCCCCCAGCTGCGGCACTGGGGCCCAGCAGATCTGGGCTGAAGCCTGGTGGTGCTCCCTCTGCTGTTCCTGCACTACCTGCTCCTTCACATAGTTCTACACCACAGACTTGGGGTAGCCCACTTTCTGAGAATGGAAGTAGAAGGGGTGCTTATGTCATCCATGAACTGCCAGACATTGTGCTTGGTCTGCTGTGCCAAACTGTTAGTGCACACCTATGCTGGATGGATAGCATACTATCCATCTTGGTGTGGCAGCTTTGCCCCAGGTGCATGCATCAATCACTGCCTCCACAGCAGTGCTGACAGTCCCCTGGGTGAGGACTTGAGTCACATTGCTACTGTGTCTGATGTCCATGGGACTGGATTACACAACACCTTTCCCGACCAAGGTATTCACCCCCTTTTGTGTCAAACACCAACCCTGTCTGCTGTCTTGTCTATCTTTAAAAGCTTCCTCACCTTCCCAATTTACCTCACCCATACATACCTATGTACCTTCCCCAACATTCCAGTCTCACCGTAAAAAAAAAAAAAAAGAAAAGAAAATGGGCACCTGTCCCAAAAAAAAAATTATCCCATACACAGCTTTCCATTTCACACGTGTCCACTGGACACACTTAATTTGGTCTAACTAGCTTTACAATGCACTTATGTTGTCCTTACCGCTCTCTTTGTGGGTGACAGTCCAAATTCAGCTAAAAAATAACATATGTTAAAGTGCACAGTTGTTGCTGTACAAAAATTGGATGACTATAGTTCTTTCTTACATACTTCCTGTGCATACCTATCTGCCTTTTACTATGTTTTCCCCCTGCTTGCACCCCATTTCACCACTTCCTATCCCCCCATTTTTCATTTCTTTAAATATATTTTGCGCAATGCTGCACAATGCGCAGCATCACTAAGCTAAGCTAAATGGCACTATATTGATATAGGTGTGTGAAAAACTATTAATCACATTCAAAGGTACACCTGCACCCTATTTTAAACCCAGGACATTCACACCTGCACAATAGTGCATAAACCCACCAAGCCACACAGATGTTAATTAACACAGAAGTTTTAAGCAAAACATAATACTTGCCATTTTCCCATCATTAATCATGTTTAAGCAATGCTGTGCATCATGCCGTATTGTGCAAATTTGATAAAAAAGTAATAAAAAATGAGAGTGTAACATGATCTCTGGTATAGGAATACATCACTATAAAGCCAGACACATAATAATGGATGTAAGTGAGGTATCTAACAGCAAGTAACTGTGCAATTATATCTGAGACATTTAAAAATACACCTGTTAAAATATTAATAGAAAATAGGTGTTTAACTGGAACTCTGGTAGAGAAATACATCCCTATAAAGCCATACACATAATAATAGCTATAAATGAGGTATATAACAGCATGTAAGTGTGCAATTGTATATTTAAAAATACACCTGCTGTACCAATGACCCAGTAGCTCAGTCTGTTAAATGCTTTGAAAACATTAATTTTTGGTCCACATGGTCCTGGGTTCAAATCAAGTGGTGTCTAGCATTTAAAATACATGTATGTGTACATCACCATTATGAATTCTGATATGTATGCCTATCTCATCACCTATTTATCCACCCAAAACTGTACAGATGGAATGTCTGCTTTTCAGTGATGCAAGTCAAAGGCCTACAGATAGGAGTACAGATAACACATTCCTATTACAACACTAGACAGTGCGTACAGTGTCAAGTCATGCATTATTATGCATTCACAGAGGATTTTGAAGTGTGTAATTCAAATGAGGCCCAGTAATATTAGACTGCAGCACACAATGATTTGCTACTGATATTACAGATAACCACAGCTGCACAAGTAACATACACATATGGAGGGCATGCTAGAAACAAGGGTTGCCAGCACAGATGTTCCAGATGAGTACCATAACATAACACATAACTTGGCGGTTGTCCAAATGGCTGACATAATGGTTAATGTACCCCTAGTTTGTTTTAGGACAAAACAACCATGCTGCCTTTTACTCTGTTAAAGATACCATTGGCTAACATACTTACCTTAAACACATTCATCAATTTCCTGTGGGATAGATTCCTTCCATCAGGCTCTGGCTGTACACCAAGGCTGCCACAGGTCACACCATTGCTCATAAGTGTTGTTGCTCTCCACATTCTACAGTATCTCTAACTATGCTTATTGCCTGCAGAGGTGTGTCAGCTGCAGCCTGTAGTGCACACATCTTTATGTAAAAAGTATCTACTACAAACATTCTCTCTGTGCTGATGTAGTATCTTTACCCCAGTACTTTCCACCCCAACATATGAGAAAGGGGAATGGATTCTACATTGAGGCCTTATATCTTGTTGAATAGTTGCATGGGATTGCCTGATTATTCTGCACGTCAGCTGTGTCACCTGCTAATGAGAACCATCTTAAAAAGGCAAGCTCCAAGCTAAAGGACCAATTGTGTATGAGAGATACTTTCTGTGCTAAACTCGTTGGCACAGCACTTATATATCTGTATCTTTCAACAGAGGAGTATTGTACTCCATCAGGTATGAAACCATTTTGTTTCCAACATGATGCATACGTCTGAATATATTTAGCGGGAATGGGGATTACATCAGTAAGCATTTTTTAGAACTTTATGAATGACATGCCATTGATCTGCAGCTGTGTAACCCCTACGTTGGGTGTAGACTGCAGCAAGGGTATAATTATGTCTGTTAACTAGGGACACAGGTCACCTGGATACTTCCTTTGTTAGCAGCTGTAATACTACACAGATGTTTGTTTGGCATTGTATTTTATGCATATGTTATGGGGGGGTTCTGGTATGGGCCACAATACAAGTGGACTCCTGTGTTGGGTGTGTGATCATATGTGAGTATCTGTCATGGCACAAACAGGAGTAGGTCACTATTGCTGCTATCCAAGTTGGTTCCATACCCTTTGTGTGCTTGGTACACTGTCGCATATAAGATGTGTAATCAAGCAGGGAATACTGATAACTTCTTTATTGCTGTATCTGTACATACTGTATACCCATGTATGTGATACTAACGTGTTCCCATTTCTTTTGTATTTCAGTTGATATCATGCATGCCAAACACTGCCCACCTTTCAATGAGGCTGAAAATATCCTCATAATTGAGGTGTTAAGACAACACTACCAAGTCCTGCCAGCTAAAGAGAGGGCAAATAAGCAAGAGCAACAAGCCTTGTGAGGCAAACTGATCCATAACATAAATGCTATGGGCCAACAGAATTACACGTATGAGCAGGTGGAACACCATGCCAGAGACAACATCCACTCGGCATGCAGACAGGCAATGGACATGGCCAGGGATCATCAGGTCACTGATGGTGGGCCTGCAGTGGAACAACCTCTGTCAGCCATTGAAGAATTCCTGGTGAATCTTGCTACACAGGACAGCTCCCAGTCATCCATCAGACAATATTGTCATGTATGTGGGTGCCACCATCTCCACACAAAAGGAGCATCCAGGTATGCTTATCTGGATCATCATTGGAATATTGTAGCACTTAGCTTGTCAGGGTGTACATAGTTTTAAATGGGCATCAGGTGTTTCATGGGATGGGGGAAAGAGGTTAGCTGCAGTTTTAATCTCATGAAAAGATTGTCACCCACATACCTGTTAACATAGCAGCTACTGTAAATGGGAGATATTTAGACATAGTACCAATATTATAATATAACATGGTGCTGTTTACATTACTTCTCCCTCAAATGTTTTTCAGGACCATCAGGAATAGGAGGAGGCTGTGCTCCTGCTGCTGGTAAGCACAACATATTTTTGTCAGATATGTAGATTTACTTCAACGTATTAACTAAAGTGTCATGCCAGGCCTGATGGCTGGATTGATGTACCATCTGCATGTCTGACAAATGTACAGATATGTTCTGACTGTACATATTCTAAGGTCATACCTATGCCTTGTAGGTGCGACCACAGTGACTGATTTCACAGTATTGTCAGGACTTTTCAGATGGCCATATCAGTAAATTATGCAGAGTTCTTCAGAATTGTAGCACACAACAGAGCTACCAGCACTAAACATTCTACAAGGAAACAGCTCCAGTACTTATTATTAATGCCCGTGCTGACAACCCTCTCCTCTTACCTCCCAACACTCAGTCTTGCAAGAGACGCACTTATATATCCAAATTGAAAGCCATGCACTCTGCAGCCAAGACCGGAATAGCTGGTCAATAGGAGAAGGTCAGCACTTGCACGGCAACACATAGAACACATAGCCCTCCAGAACACACACCAGTTTACCTTCATATTGTCAGAAATGACAATATCGATCGTGCTTTTGTGCAAACCAAAAGTGCGAATTTTAAACTATGAAGTCTCTGTAGTTTGAAAATCAGCAAATCGAGCAGCATATTCGCTGATTTTCAAACTACAATATTGAAGACACATAATGCAGGGGGGCAAGCCTACCTGCACCCCCCACATCCCCTTGCTTTAATATACGAACTCCAAGATTGCACTACAGTGGGGTAAGGGTTCATTTCCTGATCCCAGCTATAATGCACTTCGCACCCACAATGTTGAATCTGCAATGCCAATATGCATTCGCTCATTTCACATTCGGACAATTTTTGTTCGAGGTATTGCCAATTTGAAAACCTCCTTTCACACATAGTGGATTTGCCCAAGTGCATAACGTACTTATGAAGGTAAACCCACACACCTGTATTGCCTTCACATAAAAACATAAACCACACACCCGCCTTTGTGGAGGGTCTCAATAAAAATGTACATAAAGAGCAGAGACCTCCAAGGCAGAAATGCACTCAACCACCACAACACAACACTAATCATGAGACACATAACTCTCCTAAACAGTGTTCCACTCAAACAAAGCCCCTAAGGTAAAACAGCATGCCCAACGCACTAGCCATAGGTGACTCAATAGTGAGACACACTGATGTCCCACTCACTAGGTTGAATAAGGGGAAAGTAACAGTCAGCTGCCTGTCAGGTGCTAGGATCCACCACATGACGCACGCACTCAGATCCCTCAACAACAGGTACAACTATGATTCTGTCATTGTACATGTGGGTGTGAATCACCTGAGATGTACCTCCCTGGACTACATGAAAAAAGACATGGAGGAGCTCTCGGATTATGTAGCCCAGACGGGTATGACCCTAGCCCTGAGCAGCCTCCTACCATCACCCAGAATGATACCAAAGTACAAGCAGAAAACGATTGATTTCAACAATTGGCTATGTTTATGGTGTCATTCTAAAATGAAGAACATTGACATTTGTGCTGTAACAGAGACCTGGTTCAAGGCAGCAGATAGCACCCCTGCACTACCAGGCTATAACTCATTCCATACCTTTCGGCCCCAGAACTTGGACCGAAGCTCCAAAGGCGGTGGTGTTTCCATATTCATAAAGGATGTGCACACCTCCAGACTGGTAGCCCAACATGACACATTGACACATCAGAGATACTTCAGGTGCAGCTAACATTGGGTAAGACAGCAATTCAGGTCGTAGTTTGCAATAGGTCCCCAACCATGACCCTAGACTCACACTCCACGTTCCTAAGCACCCTGGAGAATATTAGGTTCCAACCTAAAATTCTCATACTGGGCAACTTCAACTACCCCTCCATTAACTGGAAAAACTACTCATGTACCAATACACTTGCCCAATGTTTCCTGGAATTCATTAATTCCAATGCCCTGGACCAGTTCATTCTTACCCCCACTAGCGGTAGCAACATCCTTGACCTGGTCATTGCTAACATAGGTGACCATTGCTCTGTACCAATAGTCAACCACTCCCTGGTTATATCCAACCACAAACTAATTACCTTGGAAACCCACAACCCCCCGCCGCAAAGGTAACCACCATGAAAAACTTCTACAAAGCTAACTTTGGACTCCTAATAACAGAGGCAGCTAACTTCATGGCACCGATGCAATTGAAGAAAAGCTGCATGACCACTGAATCATACACTAATGCCCTGTACGAACACTTACACAAATGCGTGGATCTCACCATACAAAATAGAACCAAGACGGTCTTCTCTAAAAAAAAAGGAAGCCAATCTGGTGGTCCCCTGCCATAAACAAACTCTACAACAGAAGGAGGAAACTGATGAAAAATAAGGTGAAGTCCCAAGACTGGAAATACTCCCTTATCAGCCTCAACAAAAAGTTGAGATTCCTCATCAAATCCTCTAAAGATAGCTATGAAAACAGAATAGAAGCAGATAGTAAAGACAACCACAAGACCTTCTATAGTTATGTAAAGAATCTCCATGGTAATACCCATATTTGCTCAGAGATGTTGCACAATGGCACCTCCTGTACTGAGCCAACAGATATTGCCAGTATACTGGCTGACAGATTCAGTGCCAACTTTACCCCTCTCACCCACACCAAAGGACCAATCACATTATCAGTAGATTGCCAGGCAACCAGTATTACTGCTACACAGGTTAGAACAACACTGTCCAAGGCCAAAAATACAGCTTCTATGGGATCTGACATTATCCCTGGCTGTGTTCTACATGAACTACAGAGTGAACTGGCACCTTACCTGTGTGCCCTGTTCAATCACAGGCTCAACTCAGGCTTTGTCCCTATTGAATGGCACACTGCTACAGTTATCCCTCTCCACAAAGGAGGAGCAACTACAGCCTCATTAGCCTGACAAGTCTGATATGCAAAGCTATGGAATGCATCATCATGGACCTAATAAACAAAGATATAGGGAACCTCCAAACTCTGGATCCCACACAGTTTGGTTTTGGGAAGGGTAGATCATGCCTGCTCAACCTGGCCAACTTCTTTGAGTCAGTCATCAGAGCTGTGGATGAAGGCAAGGTGGTTCATTCAGCCTACCTTGATCTGGCCAAAGCCTTTGATACCATTCCTCACTCAGGAATCATAGAAAAACTCACTAAGCTAGGCATCAACCCCTATATTACTAGGTGGGTTGCAAACTGGTTCACAGTTAGAACCCACAGTGTGAAAGTAACTGACTCCAGGTCAGACTGTCGACCAGTCACTAGTGGAGTCCCACAGGGTTTGGTCCTGGGTCCTCTCCTGTTTGGTACCTACTTTTCTGAAGTCCAGGCCAACACAAAGAGACTCTGGCTGACAAAGTTTCAGACAATTGCAAGTTGGGAGTCATAATTAACTACCCAAGTGATGCTGACATCCTACAGAAAGGCCTCACTGATACCAATGACTGGTGTCAGAACCATGGTCTTAAGCTCAATGCCAAAAACTGTGTCATCATCCCCTTTGGGAAAAACCCAGTTCCTAGGAATTACCACACCAATGGTAGTCCACTGAACACAGAAGGCATCATAAGAGATCTGGGAGCACAGGTTAATAGCAACCTCTCTTTTGACCACCACATTGCCACTGTGGTCAGAAAGTCCTTCTATGTAGCACATATCATTACTAAGGGTTTTGCATCCAGGAAGAAAGAGTCATTGCCTCCTTCTACTCTTCCCTCATTAGGCAAATTATCAAGTAAAATGCCCCATTTGGCATGTACCTCACTAGACACCTACAACTGGAGAGGCTGCAAAAATACCTCACAAAGAGGATCTTAGGCCTTAAACACCTGTCTTATATGGACAGAGACAAAAAAAATCCATCTATTCTGTCTCATATCGCCTACATAGAGGTGATCTCTGCTTGACTTACAAAGCCATGTCTGATCCAGCTCTGTTAGAAATGCTGCATCTAAAGAAATCCCAATCCCCCAACACTACACACTCCAGAGACCTCAATCTCATTACCGTACTCAATAGAACAAGCTGGAGGGACAGGTTCATAACCCAGAGACTGCCCATGCTATGTAATAGACTTCCCATACATGTCAAGTGGAGCACCTCACTGTCCGTCTTCAAGAGAAATCCTGATGAGTGGATGAGAAATAGAAAATTCACCCCAGGGATCACTCCAGTGGCTCTACTTGACAGAGGCATTGGGAACTAAGGTTGGGTGGCATGATGCCAGGGTAATCCTATGGGCTAGGCTTGTAAAGACTCCAGGGCCATTAGCCTAGTACACACCTATGAACCTATGAATGACAACAGTGCACATAATTTATGTTTTGCTCATGAGAGTCTAGTTTAAAGATCTGTTATTTTCAAATACTTACAGATTTGGGTAAGAAAATAATGTCCTCTTGTCTGACTATATCAGACTGGGTGTTATATAAGACTGTAATAGTGACAGCATTGTATGCAGCTTAACATATATTTCAACAAAGTACTGCAGAGCATAGTAGTGCAAACATTAATGTGATGCTTTTCCCTTTATATCACAGGTGACCAGGGAGGTTGGTCTTTGTCCCCTTCACAACCTGATGTCAGTGTCTCTTCAGATTCTGATGATGGTGGCCAAAGTGAGGCACAGCTGGGGTTTGCAGGGGTTGAATCTGTCACAGAGGTTTACATTCCTTGTCCACCCTCATTATTACTGTAAACAGTCAGTAGGCCTATGTATACTCAGTCCCCTGAGGCCACAGTTATTGGACAGTCAGAGGGTGGGGACATTGAACAGGGAAGTGTGGCTACTATGGCTGCAGTGAGTGTCGACACTGGCCATAGTCAAACAGCTGGTGAGGTTCCACATGGGCAGATTCATAGTTATGCTCATAGAAGGCCTGCTGTACCTGCAACACCTGTTGCAGGTGTTTCATCACATATCACTCGGAGGATGTTTAGGGCCATCATGGAGGCACAGGCATGTTCTGAAAGGAACTCCAGATGAATGCTTAGGGTTATGGATGCAGCACAGTCTGACATCTGTGACTGCTTCCACCACATTGCTGATAACCTGGATCAGTTGACTGACACAGTGGAAAGACATTGGTCTGAGACAGATCACCCACTATCTTTGTTAGAATGCACATTGTCTCTGATTGAATATCTGGTTGGATTTGAGCGTCGGACTCATGGATGTAGGTCAGGAATTACATCTGCTGAGAGTCCATGTGGCTGTGCACAATCACGCTCACATAGTTGCAGTACATCCAGCACTCCAGGGATGAGTGTGCTGTCCACACCAAGACATGACAGGCCATGAGCTCATCGTCCTGGGCATTTCTGTGGAGGACACGGTCCTAGCACACAGCAGTCACCCTCACATAGTAGCCCTACATCTGACCTTGGGCACGGATGTGCGAGTGCAACTCCTGTCAGAGCCATTTCTCATATTTGAGCATGAGGATGATGAGCTGTCAGCTTTACCATGTACAGCTCAAAGGTGTCCAACCCACAGACATGTAGGGCTAGCACTGAGCATGGCTGTGTTCATGCAGACACTCACATATCACTGTCACATTTAGGTCACATGCAGACACGCACACTACATTTACATGGTCCATCTCGTCTGCTTCCCTTTCTGACACACACACACACACACACACACACACACACACACACACACACACACACTTGCCAACCTATTGGGTCAGCCTAGGCTTCCTGCACCCCCATACAACACTCTGTGCAAATGATGGTACCTGTGCCACATCCATGTTATCCTTCTCATCAATGCAAGGAAATTAAGCTATGGTCTGATGCACAGGGTAACTATCTAAATTATTATGTATTTGTTTTATCCATTGTTGCCTTTGACATGCTACTTGTACTGCTCAGTTACAGATATTGTGCACTACCATTAGTGATGATTAAACCACATTATTTTATGTAAGTTACATCAGATACTGTTGTAATGGCTGTGTAGTCACACGATGAAGGGTGTCTCATGAAACTGTTTACGTTTCACTTTCAGGATTGTGAAGGACACATCTCTGGGTATATATCTACAATAAACCAATCAACATCAGCGCACAGGATGGAATGACAGCACAGAAGAAAAATGTCATCAGAAAGGTAATAGGCTAACAAAAACAACAGGTTCTTCCAGTCTTGCCATGCATCCCTAATTGCTGACAAGGTCTGATACAGTTGATAAGTGTAAGCAGGGTTTTGGGAGCTGAGACATGTACAAGTTGGAGTGTTGGAGATGAACCATGTATGGTTTCACTGTGTCCATTAGAGACATTTTTCTTAAAGCAGTTACCATTGTCATGTTCCCCATCCTATCATGTAACTTGCACATTGCTTGTGGTAGGGCAGAACTCTGCTTCACATGGATGGGGAGCCTGTTACATATTGGGTGCAGACTTTGGGCTACACACCTGCCTCTCCAGCATGTCCTATTTCTACCACAGTCGAGGTGTAGGTGTGTAGGACAGGTAATTCTCATGCTAGTCCTTTCTTGGATATGCAGGAGGTACACAATGGGGTCTGACACCTAGCTGCATGGCAGACATACACCTCCCCTCCAAAGCATGTGTGAGACAGAATACACAGTTATGGCCTTGATGTGGTCTGTATAGGACATGCTATGTATACTGTATATTGGTTTACTGTGTAACCTCTGTGGATGTTGCAGTGGTCAGATATGCCTGGTTAGTTACATATCAGAAGTGGCATTGTACTCAATGATAGGTGTGATGAATACCAAATATACTGGAATAATGACTTTCTTTTATTTACATGCCATAACTTTGTTTATAGGTTGTGCAACTTAGAATGAATCCCCAAATACTACAGACCAGTGACAGTCAGAGGCTGGGTCATTATTTATGTGTCCATAAGTCCCTGACTACTCGGTCAAGGAAGTGTGTGGTCAATATAATAGTTATCATGGGTGGAGGACTTCCCAAGGGATAGTACTGTGCGTTCCTTGGAATTTACTGTTAGTACATGGCTCTGACAACTAAATGTCTGTGTCAGCCCATCCTGGATAACTGTTGAGTCACTGTGGGATTCAATGATGGATTCTAATTTGCATCATCATCATTATCATCATCAGCAGCAGCCTTTTTTCCCATTTTTTCAATATAGGGTTTGGGAACTGTCACAGACTCTCTTGATTCAGTGCCACACTCCTGCCTTCTTCAACACTCATGCCTGACTGTTGCAGATCTTCTTTCACACAATCCATCCACCTCTTTGTTGGATGTCCTCTCTTCCTCTTACCTTCTTCCTGTCTGTCCCAAATCTTTCTCACCAGATTGTCTTCTGCTTTTCTGCACATGCGTCCAAGCCACTGTAATCTGTTCTCTTTGATCTTTTCTGCAACTGGAGCTATTTTGGTTTCTGCTCTTATGTCCTCATTTCTTCCATTTGTCCCACAATGTGCAATGTGCACTCTACCACCCTTCTCAGGCACTTCATTTCCATCACCTGTAGCTTCTTCAAATGTTTTGCCTTTACTGCCCAGGTTTCTGTACCATACAGTAGCAATGATTGCACCACTGTCTTGTACACCTTGCTTTTCAGCTTCTTTGGCATTCTTCTGTCATAGACTACACCTGACACTATGCCAGTTGGCTGCAGCCCCTCTGATTCTAGCTTTGACCTCTTAATTCAGACTTACCTTCTCCTCAACCACCCTCTCAGATACTTGAAGCTGTTAACCTGTTCCACTAGCTTCCTTTCTATCCCTATTCTCAGCTTCTTCTGATTTCCCCAATTTCCTGTAAATACCACCATTTTATCTGTGCTTAGTTTCATTCCATGTGCCTTCAGTTTTGCAATCCATTCTCTTATACTTTGCTGAAGTTCTTGCTCAGAGTCTGCATGTAATGCCACATCATCTGCATACAGTAACTTTATTGATATGTTCCCTCTGACCTGTTTGCTAATGTAGTCCATCAAGCATGAACAGCAGTGGGCTTAGACCTGAACCCTTGTGTACACCCACTCCCACTGGGAATCCCTCTGTGAGGCTGAACACTGTTCGTACTTGAGTCATTGGTTCCTTGTATATAGCCTGTACTAATTCTACCAATGTTTCTGGGACTTCAAACCTCTGCAGTACTGCACAGATCAGCTTTCTTGGGACCTTGTCATATGCTTTCTCCAAGTCTAAAACAGCTCCTAATTTGCAATCATCTGCAAATTTAGTCAGCCAGAGGCCAATGACAGTGGCTGTGACTGCAGAGAAGTAAATGCCTAAAAGGAGCAGTCCCAGGAATGATTTCTGAGGGACTCCAGTGGTGACTGGCCTCATTGTAGCAGTGGACTCCCCGGTGCTATTGTCCTGGATAATGTCTGTCAGCCACTTGGATATCCATCGCATGACAGAATAGTTTGTAACTAACCTCTAGAGTTTGTCAACAATGCCTGATAGTGACAAATGCCTTGTCAGGCAATGGTAGGTGGAGTGATTCACTTTCCCCTCATCCATTGCTTTGCTTATCACTCAGTGAAGTCTACCAGGTAAGGTAGGTATCATGTGCCCTTGACAGAACCAAACTGGATTTGGTCCCAGTGTATATAGGTGTACTACATCTTTAACGATCATTTCCATGATCATTCTTTTCATGGCTTTACAAATCAGACTATTGAGACTTCTGGGGACAGTGCTTGTCACTGCATACTGGTTGTCCTCTGTGCAACTCGGTATTGCAATTAATTCCATCACGGTTTTCAAGAAAATTGTCACCCAAGGTGTCTGCATCTGTACAGAGCATAGGCAAAGACTGGAAGGGGAAACTAATATGTGCATCCTGTAAAGGTAAGGATGAAGTTTTTACAGAGTTAGTCTGCAGTTAGGCACTAATCAAGCAGTGTGCACTGAAAACAATTACCTTCTGAAGAATGCTGAAAAGAGGGGAGTGCCCAGAATTGCTGGGGCCTGGCTACTACTACTGTTGGTGTCACCAAAGCCACACTCTGCTGGGATACACAGCTCCTATTTTTTTACTCTCACCAGAAACCAAATGTTAGTACCAAGCTCAAGATGAGAGTCAGGCCACAGCCTGTTTGCTGATCCACACACTTGTCCCACATCATGCAAGGCTCTGTTGGCTTGACATACCCTTTTCCAGGTAGATGCCCTGATTAGCAACCAGAGCAATCATTTGACTTTTGCATGTACTATGTCTTGTGTTCCAAACCTCGTAGGATTTGACTAAGGTACTGACCTCATGGTGATTAGAAGCACAGCTACACATAATCATAGCTCTGCAGAACATGGTACACATAATAGCTCATGCACCATTGTCTCAACAGTTAAACACATATGGCAAAACACAAAATCAAACATATTACTCATAGGTGATTACATCATGAGACACATTGATGTGCCTCTCCCCAGGCTACATGAGGGACAGGTCACGTTCAGCTTTCTGTGAGGTGCCAAGATAAGCCATATCACACATGCACTAATTTCTGTCAACATCAGGTACTGTTAAGACTATGTTATAGCTCCTGTTGGTGTGTACGACTTGAAACATACTTCTCTGGGCTGTATGCAGAGACATGACTGAGCTTACAGACTAAGTGTCTCAGGCAGGTATGATCTAGGCCTTGAGCTGCATTTTACTGTCACCTAAGATGATTGCTCAATACAAATGGAAAAAGATTGACTTCAATAATTGCTTTAGTGTGCGGTGTCATTTTAAGGGGATCCAGTATCTGTCAGCCTGCACTGACCTGCTCAGCATCCCTCAATGCTTTGCCAGAGATGGGCTTCACCTGTTACCCCTGGTATTTTGGCTACTGGCCAAGGCTGTTGCCACTCCCATACTGCACCTGTTAGGTGGAGTCTCAAAGGAAAATTTTCCAATGAGAAAATGCCATCTACAAACAACATCACGGTTATGCTGCTAAATGCTAGGAATGGCACCACAAAGCTCTACTCACTGAAAGCTGTCCCCATCTGGGAAGATGCAGACATTTGTGCAGTCACAGACACCTGGGTCAAGGCTGTGGAGAGCAACACAGCCATATCTGACTATACCTCCTTCCACATGCTCAGACCTCAGACTTAATTCATTCAGTCTAATGGAACTTTGGAATTTTGGACTGTAACTTCCAATGGGCAGAGACTAAACCTTTTGACAGAGCCAAATTATGTCCTCACATTTCAAACTAATGTTCATATTTCTGGAACCATAGTGGTTATGAATGAAGTATAAATGGCAATCTCTTCATCACAAGCTACTTTTATAATGGTGGTATTCTTTAGGTTCTAGGTCTTAAACTGATTTTTATAGGTCACAGTAAACACGTGGAGTGCAGGAATAGTGCAAGAGCTGTTGCACACAATATAGGTGACGAGCAATCCAGGAATGAGCTTCTGGGATGTGCATGAGCGCTCCTACACTATTCCTACATGGACACCACTGCTATATGCTAATTACCTTATTTGCTGGTGAAAACCATGCAAATGAGGTGAATTAGTGATCCAGGAAGCAGGCAGGCATCTGTGCAGGAATAGTGTAACCTGTAGAAATGTATTCGGTTACTAACCAAATACATTTCTGCAAATTACAAAATGGAGGCATGACAGCTCTAAAGAAAGCATGTGTTCAATGTAGTAGGCATGACAATGGCCAAATATATGGCCATTGACATGAGAAATAGTTGCAAAATTATAAAAAAAAACTTTTTTTTTGGCCGATTTCGACCGTTTAAGCATAAGGCAGCGGTGCACAAACGGGATCGGCCTGAAAATAAGAAAAAAGTTAGAAATAAGATTTTAAACCCTAATCAGCATTTTGCCATAATAGTCAATGGCATGCATAAGACAAAAGTACCAGGGATTAATGGTTGCTAAGGGGGAAGGCTCAGTGTGAGTGTGGTAACTATGAATTAGCATTAATCCAACAAAATTGAGGTATAGTGCCCAGGAAAACCAAGAAACAACTTTAAAATACAAAAACAGGCACCAATGGAGGTGAAATAAATCTAAATGATGATAATGGAAATGACAGCTAGATTTATTCAGTACAGAAATGCACACATAACACAGTTTCATTCACTGGACTTTTGAGTATGTATGAATATTCTTAATACATGAATTTCATTCCTGCATCAATTTAGTAATATTACTGAAAGTACATGAGTACAATTAGGTTTCAGTAAAAAAATTTTATATATTTGCTTTGTATTCATAGTAAAAACTTTTAGGTGGAGGGTGTATTTACCAATGAATACAAAAGGGTTAATGTGTGTTATCATTTTAAATGCATTAATTGAACATTAATTGATTAATTAATTATAGGGGGAAGGGGTATAAAAAGATTTGGTACAGCATAGATAAAATTTGTCACATCTGATGAAGTCCGGTGGATGAAAACGCCGTGTGATGTGTGCGTTTATATACTGAATAAACCTAGCTGTCATTTCCATTATCAGCATTTAGATTTATTTCACTTCCATTGGTACCTGTTTTTTTATTTTATGAATTAGCATTCTATATTATGCAAATGAGGGGAATGATATTGAATCACAGATTTCCTCATAGTGTTAACTTGCACCCAATCGTGTAGGTGCAGTAACACCAATGTGTAAGTATAAGAGGTAGATGACTTCATAAGGGGGAGTGTCATGCATGCTGTAAGCTTATTGGAGCTCTGTGGCCTGTGTTTGCCCTTAGCTAAGCACAGCTAAGGAAGGGTGTGTGTCGGAGTCTGCCTAGCAGTGTTTAAATTTCCTAAATGGGTATGTGCACTATGCACCAGATTGAAAAAAAAAAAAAAACAGTAAATAGCAGCTCTGTTCACATCTGTCCACTGGCTATGCATGCCATGCCTTGGGGATTAAATGAGAAGACAATGGGAAGGGAAAACAACAGTAGGAAGGCAATCAAGGAGAACTAGCATAGCTGGTAGGTGAAATGTATCAGAATAAGCCAATTACACATGGAACAGCCTAGCACACTACTATAAACTATGCAAACACCTTACAGTCTTTTTTTTGCCACAAAATCTACACCACTGGTGTACACAGATATTTTACCTGACAAAACTAACAAAATGTTAGGGGCTTCTGTCACTCTCATACATCAATATGTGCAAGAGGCTGACAGTGGTGAGGATGTGAATACTGATAACCAACCCACAATGAGGAAAAGGAGAAGAGTGTACAGACCCAGGGTAACCTACCAGGGGCTACATGAGCTGGAGATAGTGAAGCATTATAGGGTGGACAGGGACATTCTGCAGCAAATTGTTGAGCTGTGCCAGCCACGCCTCACACAGAGAACCAACAGAGGGGACCCCATCCCAGTGGCTACAAGGTATGTGTAGGCTTAAGAACACTAGCCACAGGTACCTTCCAAAGGGCAACTGGGGATATCATGGGGATCTCACAGGCATCAGCATCCAGGGCACTCCACCAGTTCCTGGATGCCATGTCAGCACATGACGGTGAGCACATATATTTCCTCAACACCCATGAGGTGTTGACCAGCAATATGCATCTCTTCCACCAAATAGCAGAATAGCCTGAGGTAGTGGGTGCTATAGACTGCATGCACATACACATCAAAGCACCACCCGAGAAGCAGGGTAGGATCTACATAAACAGCAAGGGCTTCCCCTCCATCAACTGCCAGGTCATGTGTGATGCCCAGGGCATTATCTTGAATGTGTGTACTGGCAGCCCTGGAAGCTATCATGACTCCCACGCATGGCATATGACACAGCTGTACCAGTCATTTACCAGTGGAGACATCCCATATGGCCACCTAGTGGGGATGCTGGTTACGCACTGGAGCCGTGGCTGATGACTCCCATTAGAAATGCACACTCACCTGAACAAGAACTCCATAATGAGGCACATGCACAAACCAGAATCATAATAGAGCATGTGTTTGGGATGCTCAAGTCATGATTCCGCTGCCTGGACATATCTGATGGAGCCTTGCTGTACTCTCCAGCAACATGTGCACAAATGTTCATAGTATGTGCCATGCCACACAATATGATCCTGCGAAAACAGCTGCATCAGGAACAGCACTGGGCGAGGCCACACAACCCCCCACCATTGCCAAGGCCATCACAGGCACAGAGGGACTTGGAGGAGGAACAACCTGAGCCTGCCCATGCAGGCAGAAGGAGGTATGCCCAATATGCCCAGGCCTTGACAAAGAGGCAACGCATAGCACATACACTGTCACAGTAGGGAGCCAGGGAATGACACCTCTCTCAGACTCGCACATGCACTAAAAGGGATGCCAAACATGACACTACCTGTGCTTTACCATGTATAAGGTGTGTACTATGTGCATGCAACATATTCAGCCCCCCAGCACCATCCTCAATACTGGCACAGCCACAAGGTAAATCACTATTCCTAACAATTGCTGAATGGAGTAGTATGTTCTGATAGTTGTATCTATGGTATAGACGTAAGCATGCAAGGGAATTGGGTGACTGAATGGGATAGCAGCAGATAGTGGACACCTATATGGGCAGCATGAAATCCATAACAAATACTAGTGTCAACATACTAGGCAGTGCTAGACAAGGTGACAAATCCCACTGCAGTACATGTGGTGGCCCAAATGTGTGTCCATAGGACACACACATGCATGTCAATGAGGCACACATCCCCACCACCAGCCTTAGCCAGCAGGGCAGGTGTAGATGACCAAAAAGAAAGGCTGGGCTAAGGCCTCCAATTGATGGCAATGGTTAACAGTCCCCCTCCAGACCTGCACAGACAGACTACAACAGGTCTGGCAGTTGTATGTTAATTCTGAAAGGTAAGAAGTCTGAAACTGAAATGTAGGCCAATAAAACCTAAGATCTGTACTCTACTGATATGCCTCCAGTCTGCATGATAGGAAAGAATACAAAATGAAATGGAAGCCAACAGAGTACATGAAATACCAGTACAGTCATATCAAATCTTTTAATCATTAGGTGTACCCCCCTACAATCCTATGTAGAAATGCAGTAACATGTATGTATATATGAGGAGTAATAACAGTGGAGCACAGATTACCCGAGCTGGCCCAAACTACAGGATAGATTGTTGCACATGTACAATATGCAGGGGTCCATGTGTTAGGTTGTTGTGTGTTCAATATTGTCTAGAAGTGGTTAGCATGTAGGCATGGAGGGTTGTGTCTTGGTGGCCTATGGACAGTACTGTGGATGAAAAGGCCATGTTACTACAACTGCAGTGCCAATCACAATGCTTCTCAGCAATACCCATGTCAGCAGTCATCCATACTCACTGCCCAGATGTCAATATCTGTCACTGTCTGAAAGATGGAAATGCCATGACAGGTGGAAGTACCATCGACAGAGTACATAAAATGTAACTGTCAACTGCACACAACTTTGGAATTGTTCATACAGGTTAGCAGCACATTAGTTGTCTGTGTAGTATGGAATACTAATGTAGTCTGGCCAATCACTGGCAGACCACAAAAGGCACAGTTATGAAGTAATGAGAGACTGCCTATGCCCCTGCACAAGGTAGCATAAGGGGAATGTCCCATGTATATATGTGAGTCAGCTGCAAGTAGCTTCCATATCACACATGCACTCAGCTCACTCCACCATCAGCCACAGGTTTATCACAGGTCATATCCTTGCTGTTGGAAATGAGTACAGTATGACCCTCACTTCTGTATGGGAATACACACATAATACAGCAAGCTGAAGAGGTGCCCCATGCAGCTCTGTCCCTAGCTGTAAGCAGCACCCTGCCAGCATCCAGACCAATGGATTAATATGGACAGGAACTATTGCCATTAACATCTCGCACACTTACCCTGTCACCCCAGTGGAATCCAGTGGCTTGCAGCCTGAGACTGTAGCAGTGACAGAATGCACTGGCCTGCTACAGATGGCCTGCATCACTGCCAAATGGCCTACAGTCCTCTGTCAAAGGCCTGTGCCTCACCAGTAGTGCCAATGTATGTTATCTCACGGGGTCCCAACTAACAACATAACACAGTGAACAAAACACAAATGCAAGGTCATGTTGACAAATCTCAGTAGCATGCCCACCATGTCCTACTGCATGAATTGTGGACCAACCCCAAAATACCGCTGGGTTGTAGGGCCAACTATAGGAATACTGCTCAGATATTGCTTGCATAATGTCAGGAAGAGAATAGAATAACAAAGTGGGCGTGTGTAGAAGGATGGACATCATGGAGTGTGTGAAGTCTGAAATTCTGATGTGTGCCCATACTACCCCTGCCTGCCAACCCAGTAATGGATGGCTACAAATCTACTTGTAAACCACAATGTGAAGGGGAACTGACCAGATACATGACCCCTGTTTCTGGGTGACCTGGGTGAATCTGTACAGCTGAGAGTTATGGCCAAAGCAGGATATGGCCATTCTGTTACATCTATATATGTACAAGAAGGGGATCCTCAGCCATCATAGTACCAAGGTGCTGGACCATTTACACAGACCCATCAGCAAGTGTCTGCAGCTTCCCTTCCAGAATGGCATGAGTGTGCAAGAATATGTAGGCTGCAGACCACAGTACTGAACACAACTTCATTCATCTTGTATTTCCCAGGAAATAACTGTGAGCAAATAAGTATATCTGTCAGTAGTTGGCATAATACATCACAGTGTAAAACAGTACATATGTCTGAATATCTCTGCTAGCATCTACCATGTAACACAAGTAGCACAGACAGCAATAGTTACAGTATCCCATTATCTGTCACCCATTGTGATGCCATATTGTCAACCTATCTACAGATATCCTGCAGAAACAGGTTACTAGCTGTAGGTTTAGAACACCAAACTCTGGACTGCAGTACAGCCTACCTGGAATGGGTTCACACACTCAATACAAAAAGTCATGCTGGGCATGCTCCTACACTTAGAGAAATGAAGCCCATGACAACACAGTGGACTATACATATCTGTCAGTCGCAGATGTCTGTGCACACACACCACTTTGTATACAATTCATGCTTTGCACACACATTGGATAGGAATACTCACACATATCCAAGGCCAACACACTATAATATGTCAAACATACACACACACAGATGTGGGGAAGAGAGAAACAGACAGTGACAGAGATATTTCCATTATGAGGCCTGTCCCACCCACCACATATTCAATTGTCCGATATCACATGATGTGCTGATGGCAATCACTGTAAACATTCCTTTTGATAGCCTTCAGCCCTATAGTGTCTGTGGAGCTTGTGATAACTGTGTAACACGATAGTACAAATAAGTATTCATCTAGCATTTTTATACTCAGACCTGTCAAATGTAAAGTTATGTGTGACTGACTGTGTGTGTGTGTGTGTGTGTGTGTGTGTATGTTTCCATAGGAATGATTTATAGCCCATTCACACACACTTCCCTTCCCATTGCCCATGTTAGCACTTCTGCTAATGTCAGCCACCTTGACATAACCCTCTGGCCAAGACTCAGCCCTATAAGCTGTGTGGCACTTGTGATATGTGTGTAATACTGTAGTGTAGAAAACTGTTTAGGTGGGAGTTATAATCCCAGACATGGCAACTGTGAAACTATGTGTGTGTGGAGATGAGTGGTTTTGAGGCCATTCACACTCATTACACCTCCCATTGTCCTACTTTAGCATGCCTGCTGATGTCAGTCACCTTGAAATAACCCTTTGTACAAATGCTAGCTCTATGCGCTCTGTGGCGCTGGCAATAACTGTGTAATGCTATAGTGTCACATACTATTTAGGTAGGAGTTCTATTCCCAGACATGGAAACTGTGTATTTGTGTGAGAGTGTGTGTCTGTCTTTAATGATACCTGATTTTATGGGCATTCACACTTACTACTCTCTCCTTGACCCTCCTTTAGCGCTGCTGCTGATGTTAGCCACCTTCAAAGATACCTTAGGACACATCTCCAACATATAAGCTCTGTGGCACTTGCAAAAACTGCATGATACTGTAGTGTAGCATACTAATTAGGTAGGAGTTCTAATCCCAGACATGGCAACTGTGAAAGTGTGTGTGTTTGTGTGAGAGAGCGGGTGTGTCTTTGATGATAGCTGATTTTATGGACATTGACACTTACTACTCTCCCCTTACCCCTCCTTTAGTACTGCTGTTTATGTTAGTCACCTTCAAAGATACCTTTGGATATAACTGCATAATACTATGGTGTAGCATAGTAGTTAGGTAAGAGTTCTAATCCCATACATGGCAACTGTGAAACTGTGTGTGTTTGTGTGAGAGAGTGTGTGTGTCTTTGGTGTTACCTGATTTTATGGACATTCACACTTACTACTCTCCCCTTACCCCTCCTTTAACACTGCTGCATATGTTATTCACCTTCAAAGATACCTTTGGACATCTCTTCAACATATAAGCTCCATGGCACTTGCAATAACTGCATAATACTATAGTGTAGCATACTAGTTAGGTAGGAGTTTTACTCCCAGGCTTGGCAACTGTAAAACTGTGTGTGTTTGTGTGAAAGAGTGTGTGTGTCTTTGATGATACCTGATTTTATGGACATTCACACTTACTACTCTCCCCTTACCACTCATTTAGCACTGTGCTGATGTTACTCACCTTCAAAGATACCTTGCCAGAGTTCTCCAAGATGTAAGCTCCATGGCACGTGCCATAAATTCAGAACAATGTAGTAGCAGTAACAACATAAGTATGGGTTTGAATCTCATCCGTGGCAAGTATTTGTGTGTATACATATATATGTCTGTACTTCAAAGATTTTGGCCCCATTTACACCCAGTACACATCTCAATGTCTGACTTCAGCAGTCCTGCAGATATCATCCACCTTAGAAGTACCTGTTGCCAACCCTACCCCCTGTCAGGTCAGTGGTGCATGTGGTAAATGTGTAACGTAATGGTCTGAAAATATTGTTAGATAGAGGTTTGAACCTCACCCCTGGCAAATGTAAATGTCTGTGTAGGGTAAAATTATTTTGGGGATCTCACACCCACTACATTATCCAATGCCAGTATTTTTAAGAGCTGTTGATGTTCCTCACCTTAGAAGTACATTGGGACAACATCCATCCTATAAGCTCTGTAGCACATGTGATAAATGTGGTACACTGTAGTAGCAATACCTAGCGAATCTCAGTGCTGGCAAGTGTGTGTGTGTGTGTGTGTGTGTGTGTGTGTGTGTGTGTGTGTGTGTGTGTGAGCAGTATCCTGTGTGGGGGTTGCTGTAATTGTGTAATAACAGGATCCATTCTGGGGTGGGTTTTGCTAAATTATTATGTTGAGGACCTAGTATATGTCACAATGTCCACATTACAAGGCCAACAGATGTCAAACACTGGAGAGGTTGGTGTAGACAATCGACAGCCCTACATG
The DNA here is from genome assembly GCF_019279795.1 of Protopterus annectens. Classification (NCBI taxonomy): domain Eukaryota; kingdom Metazoa; phylum Chordata; order Ceratodontiformes; family Protopteridae; genus Protopterus; species Protopterus annectens. Next base: position 532,208,237 of record NC_056728.1, on the reverse strand, counting down.
TGACAGTATGACTTTGTGGACAATATAGGCAGCCCTTCTATTACTCAGAGAACAGTGTCAATCCACGTCTCATACACAAACCCACTTAGCTAGGCAACAACCACTATATTGGTAGTTCCTTGCATATTGCCTCACAGATAGTAACCACAGTGTGATTGCAGTGGACTTGACCACAAAAGTGCAACTGATATCAGAAAGTACTTTGATGTGTTACATCTTCTGACTGTGTGTTATCCAGCAAGTAAAAGGACATGGTACCCTGTTTCATCCCCTCATTAGCCAAATAAATGTGTACAGTGGCCCTTTTGCCATGTTCCCCACTGGACATCTGCAACAACTGTAGTGTCTGCAAACATACCCCACAAAGGAAATACCATGCCTTATACACATGCCTTGTATGGACAGACACCACTAACTCCACTGAATACCTGTATCATGCTATCAATGTAGGTGCATGTACGACCTCAGCTACATAGCCAGGTCTCACCAAATGAGGTCAGGAATGCTACATCAGAAAATAACAACCTGTCCACACAACATGCCCCAGAGACCTCAGGTATACTTCCAAACATGAAAGAACATGCGTGTGTGACATGTGCACAACCTAGACACTGCCCATGTTATGGAATATAGATCACATACATGGAAAGCAGTGCAAATCAACTGGCCACCCACAATAGTAACCCAGATGAGTGGATGGTGACTACAATACCCACCCCTGGGGACCACTCCAGGGACTACACCCCTGATCCACATTGGGGATTATTGTCATGTGGCCTGATGCCAAGGTATTCCCTTGGCCTAGCCTTGTATAGCCTTTAGGCCAATTCACCTACTACACACCTGTGAAGCAATAAACCTCCGCTTCTCAGTACTGGCAAGTGTGTGTGTGTGTGTGTGTGTGTGTGTGTGTGTGTGTGTGTGTGTGTGTGTGTGTGTGTGTGGATGTGTGTGTGTGTGGATATGAATGATTTTGAGGCCATTTACACTCACTACACCACCCATTGCCCTACTTTAGCATGGTTGCTGATGTCAGTCACCTTGGAAAAACCCTTTGGCCACTTGTCAGCCCTATAAGTTCTGTGGTTCTTGCAATAACTTTGTAATACTGTAGTGTAGCAAACTAGTTAGGTAGGAGTTCTTATCCTGGTCCTGGCAACTGTGATAATGTGAGTGTGTGTGTGTGTGTGTGTGTGTGTGTGTGTGTGTGTGTGTGTGTGTGTGTGTGTGTGTGTGTGTGTGTGTGTGTGTGTGTGTGTCTGTGTGTTTGTGTGTGTGTGTATTTGTGTATGTGTGTGTGTGTGTCTGTGTGTTTGTGTGTGTGTATTTGTGTATGTGTGTGTGTGTGTGTCTTTGCATTTGCACTTACTACAAGCCCTTACCCCTCCTTTAGCACTGCTGCTGATGTCACTCACCTTCAAAGATACGTTTGGACAGCTCTCCAATATGTAAGCTCCATGGTGCATACAATAACTGCATAATACTATAATAGCAATATATAGCCATGTAGGGGGTTGAAACTCAATATTTACAAGTGTGTGTGTGTGTGTGTGTGTGTGTGTGTGTGTATGTGTGTGTGTGTGTGTTTGTGTGTGATCAGTATCCTGTTGGGGTGATTGTGTAATGAGAGGATACATTGCAGTGTGGGTTTTTCTACATTATTATATTGAGGACCTATATGTTCCAATGTCCACATTACAAGGCCAACAGTTTTCAAACACTGTAGAGGTTGTTGTAGACAATCCACAGCCATAAATGTGCACTGCCATGTGCAATTACTATGTGACAGTATGGATTAGTAAACAATATAGGCAACCGTTATAAAACCCAGATACCACTCTCCACCCACAGATCATACACAAACACACTTGGCTCTTTCTCCCTTCCTTTCTTACTTTCGCTCTCTCTCTCTCTCTCTCTCTCTCTCTCTCCCTCTCTGGTAGATGTGGAAAAATACATCTGTTTTGCATAGGCAGCAACTTGATATTTGTAGGTAATGCTCATGATCAGCTGATGGCCTGTGCATGAATTGGAGCCCCCCACTTGCTAATTGCATGTGGAACAGCTGTGGTAGCTTTCCTATAGCCAATTGCATTTAAACACACTCCTATAACTAAGCACTTCATGTGGGTGTTGGCCCTTTTCCTTCACTGTGAGCAGGACTTCATGTGGGTGTCTGACAAACAGCATCACAGAGGGTAGTTGTAAGTACCTCTTATAACAAACGCTGTGGAGACAGGCCAACAAACAGGAGGGGGATGTTCCAGACATGGGGACAGAGTGTAAGTATTCCTGTTCTACATTTCAAGTAAATGTAGATTTTGGTTTAACTGGGTTTGTGTGGATATGGCTGTTCTGCATGATTTAAAGTCTGGCATGACAGTGGTATGTGGTTTAGGAAACTCTCACCTGTAGGGCTATCTGCAGATTGGCCAGAGTTTGGAGTCTTAGATGTGGTGTGTTACTCACACATTTTCTGTCTTTGGAAATACAGTAGCATATTCTGGTTATTGCAGTCAATAAATGGTGACATCCATGTGTATTACAAACTTCATATCCCTCAGAAGTGATGTGTCACAACAAACCCTGTTACACCAGCAATTTTCTCAGTTTATCACAGCAATATGTCAATATTGGCCCTGTGTTTGTGCCTTTGTCCCTCAAGTCTGTCACCCTTTGTCCATATGTCATGCAGTAAGAGGTGCATATGTACAGTATATCATTATTTACTGACATCATTCCTGATAAGCCTGTGATATATCAAACTGTCAGACATGTTACATATAGTAGGCCTTATATTTGAGGACAAAATCTGGAAATTCTGTTGCAGTCTGTCCAATAGTGAGATTTGTGTACTTATGGTGATTGTTGACAGAGTGTCAGTATTGTGTTGCAGTGTATTGTGAATATCTTACTTGGCCTGTGTACAGACTGTGGTAAATATCAGTGTTCTTGGTCCTGTTCTATTTGACATTGCATACTGCTCCAGTTTCTGGTACACTATCATTGTATATGTTTGTAGGGCCAGACTGCGACATGTCCCATACCACAGTCAGGCATCAGACTACACTGTGAATTGGGCTAGTATAGGTAGGGTTAGTGTGTGAGTGGCAAATATGAGGATGGTTTTGTTCACACAGTCCATATACTGTACTATTAATTAGGCTTACCATAATGTGACTGTGACTGTGTTGAGATTGGTTGCGGGTATGCACTTTCACACAGGTGTATGTTACTCCATGCTGTTACATGCCTGCAATGCCTGCTAAATTTGCAATTACATGTGTATTCCCCCATAGGAAACTTGGATCAGTGTTGTGGCAGTCTGCCTGTAGTTTACACAGTGCTTAGAAACATGCTTAGCAGCTCAGTGTATTTACCTAGTGTGATGTTTTGTCCATATATTTGTCAGATGTACTGTTGCCTGGCATATGTGTTGTGTATTTCTGAAAAAGCAGTGGGATGCTGTGAAGATGTATGTCACTAACTAGTGGGAAGTATGTGGGCTTGGGACCTCTGCTTCTCCAGTTAATACGTGTTAGGACAGACAGGAGGGTGTGAATGCATCAACGGTGTGAGCTTATCTACTCCAGTATTTGTGTTATATCCCCATTTTTATGGCTGTAAACATCCCCTTTGTCAGGCTTGGTCCACACATCTTAAGGAGTTCTGTGTATACCTCTGGACTGACCAGATTGTTTCAGACTGTACACGTTTATTGGTCATATTTCTGTTGTATTCCACAGGATCATTACTGTGATTTGTGTGATACTTTACTGTGATGATTTTATGATGTCTGTCAGTAACTGATGGCATGCATGTCAGTTTCAGAAGAGCCTTCCTACACAACATGTCTGTTGACACAACCCCTGTTACTGTAGCAACATTCTACATTTATAGCTGCAATACTTACATTATGTTCCCTTGCACTAAGAGTTTGTGAGTTATGGTGCTGAGGTATGACTCCACTGCATGTTATGGGCATATGTTTTATATATATATATATATATATATATATATATATATATATATATATATATATATATATATATATACACACATATATATGTAAATATACACACACACACATATATATATATATATATGTGTGTATATATGTGTGTGTGTGTATGTGTGTGTGCGTGTGTATGTACAGGTACACATATATGTATATATATATATATATATATATATATATATATATATATATATATATATATATATATATATATATATTGGTCTAGGACTCTGGCACGAATGCACTTTTCACTGAATTGCTAATGGGCAGACATACTTACATGAAAATGCTTTTCAGTGAAGCAGCATTTTTGCGTAAGTATGCCTGCTGTGCCAGTCGTACTACAGTGCAGATAAGGGAAAATTCCCTTTTTGCCACTGTAGTGCGATCTTGAACTGAGAATATTAAAGTAAGGGGTGCAGGGGGGCTTGCCCCTCCTGCGTAAAAGTAGATTTACTGTTTTTTCACACTTTAGCGAAAGCACTTTTTCGGTGAAAGCGCTTTCGTTAAAGTGTGTTCAGTGATAATGGATTTGGATTGTTGAAGTTTCGTTCAACAGTCCTAGATCCAGACATATATATCCATATCTTTGTTATGTGTAAACATGAGTGTTGTATATACCTTCTCAGATGTATCTCCACAATATTTATCTGGTATGTGTATATTTAGATATATAAACATGACTGATTCAACACTATTTTCACTAACAAGTAGTAAACAATTGTAGTAGTCAAAGCAGTTGTTCAATACTATTCTGTACATGTACTGAATGATATATTTGAACAAGCAACAGACATTTGTACAGTTCAGATGGCTTAGTGGTTAAGTGCTGTGACTATAGTCCCGACCTGCAAAGACTGTTTATTTTATTGCTATGCAGAACAAGGACTGTTGGATACAGAGTAGTTAAGGCAGTTTTGAGCAGCTTTAAGCAGGTTTGTGTGGGTTTGCATGACGGTAAGTGGTGCTAAAGTACGGTTAAACAAAAAGTCACTTACACTGTGTAGGCTTTGCTTTCCATTGCACAAATCTGTTTAGCATTTACATTTAAGCAATGCTTACACCTGCTAAGCATAGCTTAGCTGGTAACCAGTGATCACATTCCAGTCTGATAAAATAGGGTAATGACATCTTTAATAACTGCATTTAATTCCATATACATAACATGCTTCTATGTGCTGTCATTACAGTAGCAAGGGGTGTGAGTATACTGTATGGGACACCTGTGTATACATGGCTGGTACCACAATCTTTTCTCTTTGTATGTGTTTCGTAGATGGATAGTATCCCAGGTTATATTCAGTCACACTTGCATGTATTTTATCATTATGTTACTGCTTTTAACAGTGGTTTTCCAAGCAAGAGTAGATTGCTGATTGTAGTACTGGAACCATACAACCCTGCATGCAAAGCTAGACTCTGAGTACTGACTATCATGTTCTTGGTGTCTGAGCTTTATGCTATTAAGTATCTCCTATTGGATATTGATCTGATATGTGGATATTAACTGTATACTACTATGTGTTTAGGACATGTCATTGAGGGCTGCTGTCATGTAGTAATGACATACCTATTGGTGTCTGATGCCTATCTGTCAATATATTCATCCTAATGCATAACCTGTTGACTAGCTAATTTCTGTCTGTCCTCTGTACAGATGTGCAGATGTCAGGTATCCATCTTGGTTGCTTACAGGCAATCTCTGATTTACTGACACTGACTTGTCTGCCCAGCTAGGAAACCTCACCCTGTATGCACCACATGCCATGGACACTTCAACCAGACTACCACAGTCAACAGAACATGCTTGGGTATAGGTCTCTAACCCAGACACTGGCCATGTTATGTAATATATGTTGCATACATGTCAATTAGAGCACCTCACTGGACCTCTGCAAGAGAAAACCATATGATTAGATGTTGAATTTAACTGTCACCCTGGGGATCACTCAAGTGGCATTGGTTGATAGATGGCCTGCTGACAAATACCAGGTGGCATGATACCAGTGTACCCACATGCCCTACTCTTCTCATCTCTCCATGGACATTAACCTGGTACACACTTAGGAACACCTGCACCTATGGACCTCAGTACTGACAAATGTGTCAGTGTACATTACTGAGAATAACAGTGTCTGTGTGTTTGTAAACTTGTAGTTGAAAATACTCTGAGGGCCTTTTCACCCGCTACACACCCCATTGCTATATTTAGAAAAGGCTTCTGCTGTAATTGACATTAAATGTACCTTGTTACACTCTTTATCCTATGGGCTAGGGTAGATAGGTGTGGGTTATGCTCTGAGTCCTGGCAAGTGTGTGTATGTATGCGCAATTGTGTGTGAGTGTGCATATTTTCATGAGACAGCATTCTGAGGCCACATTCACCAAATACAATAAACCTTGACATACATTATAAGGGATAGTGATGTTGCTGACATTAGGAGATCCATGACAAACCCTCACTCTATTATCCCTGTGGGATGTGCACTAAATGCATATCCCTGTAATAGCACTGATTAGATAGACAAAGGTTTGTATTGCAGTCCTGGTCAATGTGTGATTGTGGGTATGTCAGAGCATTATCATGTGTTTCAGTGAGTACAAAATCCAATGTGGGATGTGGAAGCTGGGTATGCTGGGTATACTGTCTTTACACCATGGTACCACCAGTGCATGTCCCAAGCTCCATTGTATGAGGACTGCTGTCACCATCAACCATACAGGTAACTGATTACTCTATCCAGCCCAATGATGCATGTGCTGTGTGCAAAAAGTCTGTAACAGAATGGACTCACTGACAAGGTAGTTAGCACTGCTGAACTCAGGTCTGTCAAATGTGTCTATGACTGTATTTGTTTGTCAATGTGTATATGGAAGTATGTCATACTATGTATTGTTCATTAACACCCAGTACATCCCCCATTACCATACTGTGCAAGGCCTGGTGATGTTCTTCACTTAACAGGAAACTTGGGACACACCTCACCCTAAAACCTTGTGGTGTGTGCAATGAAGACCAAACACATTAGTAGCAATAAGTACCTAGGTAGGGGTTCTACTCTCAATGTTGCCAAGTAAGTGTGTGTGTATGTGAAGGGATCTACTTCAGTTTGCAGAAAGTATATGTCCCAGGAGATCATTTGTCCAAAAACTAACTGGCAAAAGATAACATTTCAAAGCAATCAACTTGTGGAAATACATTCAATCAAAACTAGTAGTGGATGTGTAAATGCCCTCTTTCCCACTGTACAGAGATACTGGAGTTGGTATATACACATGGGCGTGGTTGTTGTGGGCACAGCCACCCACATTGGGGTTATTGTGCGTATCCCCCTGCTTAGTGTGCTGTACTACTGTACAGTTTATGTTAACAGGTTAAGTAGTTGCTAATCAGACTATGTGTGTTTCTACACCACCCCACACCCTCCAAAGTGGGGGGCTGTGCAACCCACACCAGCACATCTATGTTTACTAACTCCAGGATTGCACTACATTGGGGAAGAGGGCATATACCCTGCCAGTACCATTGTCAATGACATTAATCTGGCAGACTGATTATTTACAGATGTGATGTTTTGGCAATTTGGTCTTGGTGGAATTACATAGGCCAAAATGTGTTCAATGCAAAATGAAGTACATACATGTGAACAGTAATATCTGTGTATTACATCAACATCAAAGCCTCTGTGTGTGTGTTATTCACAAACGTTTGCTGTGTGCCACCCAATACACTTACCATTGTCCACTGTAGAAGAGCTGCTTACATCAGCCACTATGCACTCTCCTGTATACACCCCTCAGACCTATCAACCATGTGGTACATGCAGTGAATGTTATACAGACCTGTTACCTGTGTTCAGCTGTACCCGGGATATGAAACAGTCAGTGTGTCACCACAGTGCTACACCCCTTGTAGGAAAGGACAGCAGGCCAACATCCTGCTGACACATAGACACCTAGAACACAAACAAAATACATTATGGTGACCACAATCAGTCAGTGTTAATAACAGCTATAATGCATCATGGCTGGACAGCTACACAACCTGACATGTAAGCATTATCATTCCAGCTGAAAACATGTTAAATAGCATTACATTGATAAACCTTAGTACATTCACCCTATGCATCAGAACCATATTAGCATGTCCCTGCATTGATGGTATGGATGACAGGAATGTGGCACAGGTATCATCATATGCACAGGGTGTGTTGTGGGTTTGCCAGAGGCCTGGACTGAACCGTTTGTTTGCTATCATGTGTGTGGATTAGGGTTTTTTTATTAAATGGGCTGTGCAGACATGGTGTGTGTAGGGATAGAGGTGCCCCAGCTGTGTTGGTGATGTGTGTGTATATGCATGCACACATTTCTGTCATGTGGCTGCCCTATACAGGAGTTTGTTGGACAGCTGCAGGCCATAAATGGCAGAGTGTACAGTTCACTGTGTCCAGCCATGGACATGGGAACTGTGCCTGCCAGGGGGTTCCAAGGGCACTACCAGGCAGAAGCCCAGATACGGTACTCTCCCCTGAGGATGACACTTGTCCGCTGGATCTGCATCCCTCTTGGAACTGGCCAGGACCATGTGCATGTGGCCTGTTGCATTGTGGTGTGGACAGGTCCCCCCTGCAGTGCTGGTGCTGGTACTGCCACTATGGGAGCGGCTGTTTGTTGTTGCACATCCACGTAGACCTCCACTTGTTGGTGTTGCTGACCTATATCCATTTGGATGATGCCCTACTCCCACCACATGCTCTACCACAGACACCACACGGTTGAGGATTCCCACCATCTCACCCAACCGTCTATCCATGACCTCTGCAAAATAATGGTGGGCACCTGCAAGATCACTGATGTTGTCATGTACAGCAGAAAGAGTAGCCCTCTGGAGCCACAGACTATCTCTGGCGTAATGTTCCATATGTGCCTCCAAGATGGCCTGAAACATGCGTCTGGTGACACCTGCTGTGGCACTTCTGCCAGGGGCGTGATGGCCAGCAGCCCCCTATGAGCACCCCTGTATATATTCCTGTGTGGTACCTCACCAGTCATTTGGCTATGGCTGCTGTATACAGACATACTTGGCATAGTCACCACACTTTCCTGTCCCATGCCACCACCCGCCAACTGTCCCTCATCTATGACCACTGGTGGTGGTGGTATGCATGGGCATTGTGACTGTGTGCAGAGATGGGGTGGATAAAAGTGGGATGTCAACCAATGGCACAGATTCAGCCCCTGACAACACTGCCTGTGCCTCACTATGCTTATCATCATTGTCAGAGTCTGTATGGACACTAGCATCAGTTTGCCTGTAGGAGGGACCATGACCCACCTCGCCCGCTGTAAGGGGCAGACAAGAAATGTAAATTAAGACCTGTACATTATGGTTTACTTCTACACACACACACACACACACACACACACACACACACACACACACACACACACACACACACACACACACACACACACACACACACACACACAGACACACAGACAGCACTTAGGCGCACACACACGCAGCGCACGCACACACACACACACACACACACACACACACACACACACACACACACACACACACACACACACACACTTACAGGTGAGGTGGCACAAAGATATTACACAGATCTCTCATTACCCAACAGTCAACATGCATGGCATATGGCACTCAACAGCATGCAGTGCAGCCATACTCAATCCTTGTTACCAACATTATACATCTCTGTGATGCATGAGTTGTGTTAGTAGGTGATGCCCCTTCCCCTGGAACACACTGCATCCATGTACACAGTATTTCTGTGCACCTGTACAAGGCACTGGCATGTACTGTGCACCATACCTCACAAGTGTACACACCATTGCTGAATGTGTATATGTATGGCAGTTATGTTTGCTCTGTTGCTCACAGCCCCTATGTGTTTGTCTGACACATACCTTGGATGATATGAGGACTGATGTCAATAATTAATGCCTGTACTTTGATTTGCAGATCTCATCATCATCAGTGCATGTATGTGCAATAAAATCTGGGTGCACTGACAACCTTCAAAACTTAATGTGGATAGGAGGAGTGTACACACCCTTGTTGACATGCCAGCCTCTTCTATGATATGCAATGGGGCTACAATATTGTATTTGTTAACATTACACACACCTGATATGTGAGATATGACCTGTGCAATCCAATGCAGTATCAAACAAAGCTGTTAGTTATGCAGATGCTGAATGAGATGCATACAATATGTGGTTTGCATAAGTGTGCACACCCTTGACATGATGGTTTATTGAAGCACCTGTTAAGTGAACTACAGCAGTCACTCATCCTGGAAAGGGTATACTAGCATAGCCCATCTTCACTTGCCATTATTTTGTCACTCTGCCCTAGGAATGTTCCCCAACTCTGCCAGATTGCAAGGTCAGATCATGTGCACAGCCCTTGGAGGTCACACAGTGGCTTCACTATTGCTGTAGAGTCAGGGTTATGTCTGGCACAATCCATAACCTTCACTGTGTTCAGATACAGCCATTCATAGCAAGCTTTGAATGTATGCTTCTGTTCACTGTTGTGTTCCAAATTCCAAACACCATGTGTACCAGCCTAGTTCCAGCTAATGAACAGCAAACCATATGCTAACCTTATCCTAACTTATGGACATTTTACTGTCATTACCTGGATTATATCATCATTCTGTGGACCAGTGATATGACAGAACTAGAATGTTTTCTTGAATTCCTGAACACTACCACAGATTTTCTTGAATTTACCCACTCTAGTGTTACAGAGGTAAATTATTTAGACGTTACCATCAAAAAAGATGTGGTCAATAAACATTTCACCTCCACTATTTTCTGCAAGCCCACCTGCTCCAATTGCATCCTAGATTTTGATAGTTACCACCCCCTGCACCAAAAGAAGGCTTTAGTAAAAAGACAGGGGGTATGGCTTGCCAGGATGATATCTGAATATGATCAATTTATAGAGCAAATTGAGACCCTTAAAGGGATGTTACTTCATAGAGGTTATCCAGTTAATTATTTAAACAACATACTTCAGGAGGTAATAAACAAGAGCGCTAGTGGCTATTTTTCCCCCTTCTTGGTACAGGGGAAGGGTTATCAAAAAAGGAAAATCAAGAGACTAAAACTATTCATAAAAAATCTGCTCATTGAAGCCAAGGAGATTTGTATTCCCAACTATGGGAGACACACTATATGAGGGAAAGACTCCTGCAGTAGTAAAGGAGTGGTGTACCTGGCCCTATGTATCCAGTGTCAGAGTTTTTATATTGGTAAAACTAAAAATGCATTTAGAAGTAGAATTTGCCAACACTACTATGACATCAGCAGGAAAGATGTTAAAAATACATTAGCAGGACATATAGTAACCAATGAAGGACGTGGGTTCAGATTCATTATCATTGAGCAGGTTAGGATGGGTGAAAGAGGTGGGCCACTCAATGATTACCTAGAAATGGCAGAGCTTAGATGGCAACTTAGGACAAATGCATCTGAGGCACGGGTTCTTAATAGTGCAGTATCCATCAGCTCTGTTTTCAGGCTCAAGGCACAATTTCTTATATGACAGGCATCAATACCTACTATTAGGGTAGGATGCTAATAAACAACAAATACATATATACTATCATATGCATAAATATTGACATCTGTTGCTTTGATTATTTTTTAACTTATTATAGGATATACTTAATTGTCAAGTATTTTTATATGCTTTTAATTGCATTTTTCTTCTTTACTGTGAGTGCAATATATATGTGTGTTGATCTTTAAATGTTTTATGTCTTTTCAGGACATTATTTTATTAATTAGTTAATGATGACTGCTAATTTGTTGGAATAGCATATATAAGGCTTTTGGGTAAAGTGTTGTGTTATTCTGAAGAGGTTTCTATTCAAGAGACGAAAGAGTTCAATAAATGTTGTTTGTGTGGATTGGATCCTGGTCTCCTGCTTTTTGGATATTACTGTTTGTGTGGAGCCTTGTTTTCATTATTTTCTGTATGGAGGGGACTGAGGTCACCGATTTATCTTTACTGACTTCACTTGCTCAAGCTCTTCAAATCCTGAACTCGACGGTGGCGAATCTAGTAAGTTGAGTTGAAAAGATGACCCACCAAGCCAGTTCTTTACCTTTATTGGCTAATTCTTCATGTCCGGGCCCAAGTGGGGCAGGAATCAGCAACTCTACAGACTTTTCTGATGATTTCAACATCAGTGGCATTACACCGGCTCAAAGAGAAAGACGAGCAGATTCCAGCCAATCAGGGAGGTTGGATTTTCATATTACTTCAAATACAGGAACTGAGGGGGCGGGAACTTCCTACATCAGCCACAATGCAGTTTCACAATGGGTAGAGGGAGAAAAAGAATGGCAGGGTGAATCTAGACAACAACCAGCACAAAATCATGGGACTCTAAATGAACAAATCTTTAAACTTGAAAAACTAACCACGGACTATCGGAAGCTGCAGTTGGAAAACAGCTATCTGAGAGAATGTGTGCATACAGAACATATTCCTAAGGGCATTCGGCTCTGGAAGTTCCCTACAGGGCTGATAAAAGACTCTCTTCTACACGTGGAACTGCTTGAACTTTTTAATAAAAAAGGCTGTGAACTGTTAAACTGTTTAATAAAAGACAATGACTGCAAAATGATTGATTTACTTAGTAAAATCAACACATTGGATCAAAATATCCAAATGGACTTGTTATTTGAAAGCAAAAAGTCTGATTATTTTAATATGTTTGTAAAAATTGATAGTACTATGGCTGAATTAAAACAAAGGAAAATTAGTATACTTAGAAGGGATGAAAGAGAGTATGAGGAGCACAGGGCATATCCGCTACCTCCTATGGGGCAGCAAAGTGGTAATAGAGAAACTGTGTATGATGCACCTAATACTAACAACAGTAACAATGCTGTGAATAATGACAACACCCCAGACCCTTTAGAATACCCCCCTCAGGAGGTCAGAGAGATTAAGGAACCAGAGAGGGGGATACTTATTCCAACTACAACCAATAACCCACATACATGAAGGGGAAATGGAGAGGGAGAGGGAACAGATACTGAACCCCGAATCTTACTGTAATTTGGTTGTACTACAGAATAGTGGCGGTGATTTCAAAGGATATAACTACAGCAGTTTTGAATTTAATGGTCAAGTAGCAGACTTGTTTGAAAAAGATTTGACATCTGTACCTGATAAACAAGCTTCATTAGATCAGACCATAATTGATTTAAAACTTTTTACCAGGAAGTTGAATTTTGAATTTTTATTCAAGGGAACTAGCACTAACGTCCCTGAGTATACCATTCATAAAAAAACAAGTATTTTCAACCCAACTTTGCATCCTTCAGTATTAACTTTTGAAAAATTATGCGAAAAAGATATCAGGGAATTGATCAACAGGGACAGGGGGAGATGATGTATCAATCTGAACACAGTGGAAACGACACTATTAAGAGTAATTTGTGACAATACTAAAATAAGGGTTATGAAACCCGACAAAGGCGGTGGCCTGGTTATCATGAACTATAATTCCTACATAAATAAAATGTTTACCCTTTTATATGGTGATACCTACTGTGAAGTTAGTTTGAATAAGAAGAACATTTGCTATAGCAAGGTGGATGTTATGCTGGAAGAATTGCTCACAAACCAACAAATACAGTCTGAGGATCATCAGTACTTGTTAGTTAAACATCCTAAAATACCTACAATATTCGGTGTCCCCAAGTTATACAACGACCTAGTTGACCCCCCATTCAGACCCATTGTGGATGCTTGGGCATCTAAAACATTTCCCACTGCTAAATACATTGACAGTAAATTAAAAACATATTTTGAAGGACTGCCCTTGGATACTTAAATACTCCTGGTATTTTCTATCTAAAATCAAGAAAGATATGTATACCGATAATCTGATCTTTATCACAATTGATGTTCGGGACTTATTCTCTGTCATACCCCATGATACATGTATAGATTGGTTTTACCAATATCTTTGCCAGTACACTACCCTAAACCATAACACCATCTAAACAATTAGAACACTTATGGAACTAGTGTTAGATACTAACATTATTACCTTCGAACAGCAGTTATTTAAACAAGTTAAGGGGGTAGCAATGGGGGCAGCCTGTGCCCCCATTTTTGTGAACATAGTAATGGCATTTTGGGAAAAAGATATTATATTTAATTGTCCTTATGCTAACTCATGCACATTTTATGGTTGTTACCTGGATGATATCATCATTTTGTGGAACAGTGATATGACAGAACTAGAAGGTTTTCTTGAATTCCTGAACACTTGCACATATTTTCTTGAATTTACACACTCTATTAGTGTTACAGAGGTAAATTATTTAGACGTTACCATCAAGAAAGATGTGGTCAATAAACATTTCACCTCCACTATTTTCCACAAGCCCATCTGCTCCAGTAGCCTCCTAGATTTTGATAGTTACCACCCCCTGCACCAAATAAAGGCTTTAGTAAAAGGACAGGGGGTATGGCTTGCCAGGATGATATCTGAATACGATCAATTTATAGAGCAAATTGAGACCCTTAAAGGGATGTTACTACATAGAGGTTATCTAGTTAATTATTTAAACAACATCCTTCAGGCAGTAATAAACAAGAGAGCTAATGGCTATTTTTTCCCCTTCTTAGTACAGGGGAAGGTTTATCAACAAGGAAAATCAAGAGACTAAGACTATCCATATGAAATCTGCTATTTTCAAGTTTAATCAGCATTTTTTCAGCATCAGGAATATTATTGAACATAATTGGAACATTTTTAGAATTGATGCAGAACAGGCACAGTTGTTAGGCCCTGTTCCCAACATTGTATATAAAAAGGAATGTAGCATCAAAAATATGTTGGAAAGGCAGACATGTAATCCTGATATAGGGGCAGGGATAGTAAAATGTTGCTATTGCCTACAATGCCAATATATCATTGAAGTCAAGGAGATTTGTATTCCCAACTATGGGAGACACACTATACGAGGGAAAGTCTCCTGCAGTAGTAAAGGAGTGGTGTACCTTGCCCTATGTACCCAGTGTCCAAGTTTTTACATTGGTAAAACTAAAAATGTGTTTAGAAGTAGAATTTACCAAAACTACTATGGCATCAGCAGGAAAGATGTTAAAAATGCATTAGCAGGACATATAGTAACCAATGAAGGACATGGGTTCAGATTCATTATCATTGAGCAGGTAGGATGGGTGAAAGAAGTGGGCCACTCAATGATTACCTAGAAATGGCAAAGCTTAGATGGCAAATTAATTAGGATGAATGCATCTGAGGCACCGGGTCTTAATAGTGCAGTATCCATCAGCTCTGTTCTCAGGCTCAAGACACAATTTCTTATATGATAGACATCGATACCTACTATTAAGGTAGGATGCTAATAAACAACAAATACATATATACTTTCATATGCATAAATATTGGCATCTGTTGCTTTGATTATTTTTTAACTTATTATAGGATATACTTAATTGTCAAGTATTTTTTATATTTTTATTTTAATTGCATTTTTTTCCTTTTGTATGAGTGCAATATATATGTGTGTTACTCTTTAAATGTTATGTCCTTTCAGGGGTTACCTATTATATGATCGAAGACACTGTTCTTTGAACGCATAATAGTCAAACCGAAAACATTGCAAACACTAAACCACGAATGGCCACATGTGCAAATTTTTTCCTAGGGAAAAATTCAGTTGGCCATTCTCACGGTTTGCCCTCTTCCTCAACATTGAGCGATCTCGGAGTTGGTATATTTAGTTAGGGGGTGTGGGTGCCACAGCCCCCCACATTGGGGGGTGTGGGAGTTGAAGCCCCCCACATGATTAGTATTTGGAAGTGTGTTTCATTTCTTTATGGCCTCACAAATTTTTTCCCTAGGAAATAATTTGCGGATGTGGCAGTTTGCGGTTATGTGTTTTTGATGTTTACAGTTCTACTATTACGCATTCGAAGAACAATGTCTTCAATCACATAATATAGACCCCTTTCAGGACATTATTTTATGAATTAGTTAATGATGACTACTAATTTGTTGGAAAAGCTTATATAAGGCTGTTGGGTAACATGTTGTGTTGTTCTAAAGAAGTTTCTATTCAAGAGACAAAAGAGCTCGATAAACGTTGTTTGTGTGGATTGGATCCTGGTCTCATACTTTTTGGATATAACCTTCACTGTGTTCAGATACAGACATTTTTTGCAAGCTTTGGATGTAAGCTTCAGTTCACTATTGTGTTTCAAGCCAACACCCATCCCCATCCTCAACCTTATTGCAGATGCTTGACAACTATGGGCCACACATGAGTGTTATTTTTTCAGTGTTCCAAATTTCAAACACCATGTGTACCGGCCTAGTTCCAGCTACTGAACAGCAAACCTAAATGTGTACACTGGCACCAGCAAGCTAAATATTGGGGATGGTGGCCCTGAAGTAGGGTGAGGTGTTGCTTGTGCACCACACATATCTTTATGATTACTGTCCTTGTGGGAGACTTGATGTTATGCTTATGCTTCCTGTAGAGAGCCCTGGATGATGTATCATGTGGGACAACTCTTCTGTCTAATTACCCTAACCCATAGGCCAATCTTATGCAGAATCCAGGCAATTGTCAACACAGGTACTGCACAAGCAATACTTACTAGATATTCTGCAAGTCCCTCAGTGCTGCTGCATGTTTCTGGGCAGCCTCCATGACCAGTTTGCAACATGTTTTGTCATCTGTTTTGGATGGGCATCTGTTTATTTTCTACGTCAGTGTTGTCCCATACTTCATGCACACATACATGACTGTCTGCATTGTTTGCCATGGTATATGCAATGGTGAGGTAAGGCTACTTTTCCCACTCCTGAGTGCTACCTTTTGGATATGGGATCCATTTCATGGTTTGTAAGATGTCTGCAAGCCACAGCCGCCTCGGTTGCAGATGAGTGGGCCAATGTCATGGACATACTTCTTGGACAGCAGACCATGATGTGCTGTGATGCTGAGGCCCTGTACTTGATGGAAGGTGTGTACTCAAGAAGAGTGAATGCTGTCAGTACATCACAAGTTGCTTCCACAATATGTTATTTGGAGTGCGTGCACACATATGCTTCCAATGTTTGTAAAGGTATGTATTCCCCATATTTGTTGTCCTAACATAGGATTTCATATTACACATTCATTGCTCTTGTTAGGATTGCATTACAGGTTGTAAAAGGTGTGGAATGTGTTATTGTGTTTTGACATTGTTTATATCAGGAACAGTTGCCATTGTAATAGTGGTGTATACACTGTTGTAGCCAATGTATAAGGGTAGTATTTCAGACATGTCCCTACTGTAGGCCATTTGTCCCACCATTATGTTCATCTCAGTCCACACATCGTGCACTGACAGGTGTTAGGTATACTGCAGGACTCTTACATACACTTCAGATATGCCACCATGGTGGTCACTGTGATGCAGTGCAGGTAACACCAACAGTGAATATTTACAGCATGCATTATGGGTAAGGGTGTTAATTGTGTGCATGGCAAATAGCATGGCCATAACATGGACGGTGTATTGGCAAACCTGAACAAAACAACTCCATACTCACCAGCTACAGGCTACTGTTCCAGTTGTATACCAGAGGGGCCTAAATAGTTGTGAGACTGAAGAAATGTCAGTAGCCACACCTGTGGCATTAGTATAGGGTGGGAGCAGCATTTCAGCACATCAAGAGTACAAACCCATAATACTAGAGATTATGCACATCTGTTCGTTACTACACTGCAGCAACAAACTATCTTATCTGACATATGCATGCAGATACTTCACAGAGGAAAATGGATACACTACAGTAGTCTAGCAATGTTCCCTGGGGCCTTACCTGTATGCTCCTCATCCATTGTGTGGGTGACACCCACCTCTACAATGCTGTCTTCAGCCTGCTGGCTTGGCTGGTTGGCGGGTGCCCCAAGGCTGGCAAGGAGCTCCTCAGCATGTGTCAGTGGGGGCTGGATGGCATGACCCCCACCTGTGCCTAGCTGGTCCCTCCTAACTGCAGCATCATGCTGATGGGAGTGGTGGATCAGATCGGTGCATCAATGCTGCACCTGGTCATAATTTCAGTTGTGCAGGCTGAGATTGTTTACCCTGTGGATGAGCTCATTCCACAGGGTGGTCCTCTCATGCAGATCCTAGACCCTGTGGATGAAGAGGATGGCATGATGCATAATGACATACTGGATGATTGTATTGCTTTCCAGGTTTGTGAATGCGGGCAGACATTCCCGGGACATTGAACCTGGAAGATATAAACAGGAAAAAAGGTGAGAAGACCTCATACGGTTGTCCACATGCACATCAACAGTGGATATTACTTGCAAATAATCCATACTATACCATAACTCTCTAAGCTATTGTGGCTTTCACTTCTTGCATTACACTCCTGGCCCTGACCTGTCCAGTTCCCCCAATGTTGAACACTTAATGGCATAATCCACTATTCACCATTCATTTCTGTGTAGAATGATGACAGAGGCCATCTTCCATGTGGATGGTGTGTGGATGGTGGCATGTGTGTGTTTGTAGTGTGTGATGGAACAATGAGCACATGCCTGTGTTCATGTAGGAGGCAAACTGTGATGTTCTCATGGCCCTTGGAGACTTGGTGTTGGCACCATCAGTCGGCATTATGTCCATGCTCACCAGTGATGCAGGCAGGAGTTTGGGTGATGTGCATATCCCCCTGTACTAATGTTGTGGACAGGGTGTCACATTTCCCGCCTATCCTGTCTGATGCAGGTTGCCTGTATCCATGGGACATGTATGAGATGTGCTTTACCTTCAGTACAGGTTGACTTCTGTTACTGGCTCTGAGACTGTGTACATATGTGTAGACATGGTTGTAATTGGCCTTGGTGGTTTGGATATGTCTAATTTCTAGTCATAGTCAGATTTACAGGAA
This sequence comes from Protopterus annectens, assembly GCF_019279795.1. Classification (NCBI taxonomy): domain Eukaryota; kingdom Metazoa; phylum Chordata; order Ceratodontiformes; family Protopteridae; genus Protopterus; species Protopterus annectens. The sequence continues at coordinate 532,189,226 of NC_056728.1, read as the reverse complement.
GTCACCTGTGAACCTACATGCTTGCTCAGATATAGGTGCACTTGGTTCCAAGTTGTGGTCTGCACCTATGTGTCCCTGTAGAGCCACTATAGCAATCTAGTATGTGCTTTGTGTCTTGGTGCTGTCCACCAAGGAGGATTACCCTATCGTTGGTGGAGGATAGTTCTACAGGTAAGGTACTGCTGATTCTGTATAGCTACAGTAGATATGAAGTGTACATACCCCTGTTACAATGCATTGTACTTGTGCAATTGGAACATGACCCAACAAAAGCATATGTCAACACAATCCCCACCTGTGATGTGTCCTATAGCCTGTTCAGTTCCATAGGGAACATAACCTGTCCAGTGGAAACATATGGGAATTAATACTCAGTACAGTAAGCCAGTTGAATGTGTGTGCACATCCTTACACTGATATGTTGTGTAAACACCTGCTGAGATGATTACAGCATCCATTTGTCTTGGTTTGTACTCTAATGTCATATCACATCTTTACTTGGCAATAGTTGTTTACCATCCATGAAACAGCTTTGTTTCTTTTTCAATCGAATTGTACAGGTTATGGGTCACATTTGAGGTGAGAAAAGTTTTGACATGACATTCTGTGGTATCATTGGCATACAGCACACAGACCTGGCATTCCAACAGGGGTGTGTACACTTTGATATCCAGTGTACATGGGTGTTGATATAGCTGTTAGTGATAGGCATGGACAGTGGGTCATAATACAGTTGTACACTTCTCTGATTACTATGTGATAAGCTTGCCTACTGTAGTATCCATATCTGTGTCATGGCAATGCAACAATCAGTAGCAGTACACATTTTATTTTGTTGTATGCATTGACAGTGATATTACATACATGTGCAACATGCACATCCTATTTTCCAGACTGCTTGTGACCCGTGTTATTACTTCTGTGCCTTTCAGCTTAACATATGCATACATACACATGCTCAAGGGATACCTGGTACAGATTTGTGTTCTATGCCATTATGGCACACTGTATTTACAGTCTTGCAGCTCAATCATACATCTCAACCTGTTATACCAGGACTTCTGGTCATTGGTCCACTTGACTGGGTGACAAAACAGGGAAGTCAATTTTGATAAAGTATCCATATAGCTGCCTTAACACAAGTATATGTGTAAGTGACTACAGATATCTGTCACAACTGTGAACTTTGTCCGGAAGAACACTGTACAGTTGAATGTTATTAATTTAATATATCACATGCAGTTTAACACACACATCTGCAACATTGCTTTACTATGCTCATGCACTATATAGGTATTCTAGATTTACAATACAAACATGTATAATACTCACAGTCATAGGTAACATATGGATATGGGCAACATCCCATTAACTGACCTAGCAGTGGCACAGACACGACTGTTTGACAGACACTCTAGTGGTTGCCATATGTGAGCTGTCCTTTCCCGGGTGTGTCAGGCTCCTCACCTGTGACCCAACCTTTTCACCTCTTAAAGCATCACATGTGGACAAAGCCTAACATGGGGGGATATATAGGGGACAGATCATAGATATGCCTATTATAAACATGAAGCTTGTAGCATGATGTATTACGCATTACCATGACTGTTCTGAAGGTGGTGGGGTATGAAACTCATGTGTCTGTCATGACTTCATTACTTCCACCTTCAGCTATTTGCCAGACTAATATAGATGTTTGGAGGAGCAGAACAAACACTATGATGGCTAAATCTTGACATTCTGTGAAGATCTGCACAGTTGACAGGTATGGCCCACTGCAGACAGAGCCAGATGCTATGTTCATAGCATTTGTTCAGCAGGACATCATTATAGCAAGTATTGATGGCACATATACATCTTTCTTAATCATCTACCCCATTATTACAGACCAAGTACTACATTCAATTACATGCTTACATGTTTCACATACCAAGTTTATCTTTAGGTTCCTTCTGTGTATAGGATGTCTTCTTGTTTCTTATTTTGATGTTTTGCTTATGTTTTTTTTTTTGTTTGGTCTCTCTCTCTCTCTCTCTCTCTCTCTCTCTCCACTACTGGGATCAAGTTGTTTGAATAGGTTGAAGCATGGCTTTTGTAGGTGATGCTCATGTTCAGGTGATGGCCTCTGCACCAATTGCTGTTCCTAACTTGCTAATTGCATGCATACAGCTGTGTAGTTCTTCCAATAGCCAATGTCATAGCAACCCACTACTACAGATAACTACATCTTGTGGGCATTGTCCCTTTACATTTCCTGTATGGAAGACATCCTTCATGTGTTGGGGCAACAGTGTTACTGACAGCAGGTATGAATACCACTTACAACAGGACTTGTAGACACAGGCCAACTACATGTTTGTATAATGTTCCAGACCTAGGGACAGTGTGTGAGTATTTCTGTTATATGCATTCAATACTGATAGTTTTACAGGGTTTGTGTTTACATGTTAGTTTTGCATGGAATGCAGTCTGTCTGCATAACTCTCCACTGTGGGTCTATCCACATGATGGCCAGAGGATTGGCTGTTATGTTTTGACTGTTCCCCACACAAGTCTTGTCCCTGACGTATCAGTGGCATTCTGTCCATTGATTGCTATCAGTACATGTCAGCATCCATTTGTGTTTCTGACTTCATATTCCTGAGTAAGGGTATGTTGCAAACAATCCTGTAAAAGCAGCAACTTTCACAGTGTATAACAGCAATATTTCATATATGGCCCTGTGTTTCAGCCTCTGTCCTCCACCTATATACCGGGCTTTGTCCAGATATCATGCAGTAAGAGGTTGGTAGGTATGGTCTATCATTATTTAGTGCTGACATTCCTGCTATCATTCCAGTGATGCCATGGACTCCCACACAAGTTGCGGAGTAGGGTTCATATATATATAAGGGCTATAGCTGGACAAAACATGTGTGACCCTGTACAGTCTGGTGGTCAGTTATAGAGAACACTGTTATATGTCCTTGTAAGACATTTTATGGGGGAGGGGTATTAAATGTTTTTGACTTAGGCTGTTACAACATGTGAGGAATATCAATAATAAGAAACATTAAGGTATATGGCTGTACAATTTCATACATTTCACCATTGTAACAGTGGTGGGCTGGAGCTTACTGTCTTGCACACAGTTCTGTTTGACAGTGTGATAGTGACATTTTAAGTTAAGCATTGTTATATAACGGATACATTTACATTGTGACAACTGATACTTTTCCCCCTAGGGAACTGAGTACAGAGTGTGATTGGAGGCTGTTGAACTACATCTGTAATTAAATGTCAGTTATTCTGCTCTTCAGTAACTTGAACTGAAGCTAGTGTTTCTGAATTTTGTTATTTGCTAGTAATTACAGGTGTGGGGGTAGCCACGTTCTTTGATTTCCTGTCCTTGCCTATTTAAATGGTCCATTGTGAAATATTTTCTGCTTAAAAACCTCAGCTTTGGCTGGCTAAGAACTTGGTTATATTCAACTGGACGTATAAGAGAATTTAATTACCTTTATCTGCACTTTTTTTAAAAAAAATACAGTATTTAATTTGATTTAAACTGTGTTGAAGGAATATCTAACTGAAGTGGCAGTTATTCTGCTCTTCAGTAACTTGAACTGAAGCTAGTGTTGCTGAATTTTGTTATTTGCTAGTAATTACAGGTGTGGGGGAAGCCACATTCTTTGATTTCCTGTCCTTGCCTATTTAAATGGTGCATTGTGAAATATTTTCTGCTTAAAAACCTCAGCTTTGGCTGGCTAAGAACTTGGTTATATTCAACTGGACGTATAAGAGAATTTAAGTACCTTTATCTGCACTTTTTTTTTAAAAATACAGTATTTAATTTGATTTAAACTGTGTTGAAGGAATATTTAACTGAAGTGGCAGTTATTCTGCTCTTCAGTTATTCCCACCCACCCTCCCTGTTTTGTTTTGGTGTTAATCTTAGTGGCCTTGAAACTGCCCGCCCCTCAGCCTGCCTCTGGTCCCATCTCATTTGCTCACTCAACTGAGTGCAGTGAGATCATATTCTGATTTCAGGCACTCCTACTGTGTACAAAGAGAGCATCTGGGAAACAGACAAAAAAATTAAGCTTATTTCCTGCCTTTCCTGTTAAGTGGTATAGACTATTTGTAGGCTTCTGAGCCCCCAAGCCCTTCTGTGTTTGAGGGAAGCCTTCTAGCTTTTTTTTTTTTCCTTATAACTAGTCAGTTTTCTAGTTTCAGCACTCAAATCTGTTTCTTTGATCTCAGCACTTGTTCAGATTAAAAAAAAAAAAAAATTTCATCTGCTTTACTTTACTTGTGTTTCTACCTACTTCATTTTACTTTTGCATCATCTTAAAAATACTCAATTGTATTTATTTATTATTAAAAAAAAATTCATCTGCTTTTACTGTACTTGTGTTTCTACCTACTTCATTTTACTTTTGCATCATCTTAAAAATACTCAGTTGTATTTATTACTGCTTGGTGTAACTCATTCTAAGCCTTTTGGTTTAAACACTTGGGCTTCGGACCAGTTGTTTTGCACTGAGAGGGTTTGTGGTCTGCACTGTTGTGGCAGAACAGGTAGCTTACATCCTTCTAGGTTGGGAACTGCTGATTGAGGGCTCAGTGTCTGTTATTCTAAAAGTGTATTAATTCTGGTTTAAGCACTTGGGCTTTCAGGCCAGTTATTTTACATTAAGAGGGTTCATGGTCTGCACTCTTGTGGGAGGAGAGGCTGGACTCTGCCCTTCTGAGCTGGGAATTTCTGGTTAAAGGCTTATAGTGCATGCATATCTGAACTGCTTCTTACTGAAGTTGGTGCGCCTTGTTTGCTGTGGCATAGACTGGATTCGGGCCTGCTGGATCTAGCTTTGTTTGTGTAACTTGAGCACTAATCCAGACATTCTCTAAAGTATTCAATTGTATTTATTACTGCTTGGTTGTAACTTGATTAAAGTGTAGCTATCATTCTAAGTCTTTTGGATTAAGCACTTGGGCTTCAGACCAGTTGTTTTACATTAGGAAGGTTTGTGGCAAGCACTGTGGTGGCAGGACAGGTAGCTTTCATCCTTCTAAGTTGGGAACTGCTGATTGAGAGCCCAGTGTCCAAGTCTATTAGTTCTGGTTTAGGCACTTGGGCTTCAGGCCAGTTATTTTACATTAAGAAGGTTCATGGTCTGCACTCTTGTGGGAGAAGAGGCTGGACTCTGCCCTTCTGAGCTGGGAATTTCTGGTTAAAGGTTTATAGTGCCTGAATATTTGAACTGTATCTTACTGAAATTGGTACACCTTGTTTGCTCTAGCATAAACTAGATCCAGGCCTGCTGAATCTAGCTTTGTTTATATGCTTGCTGTTTATTTGCTTGTTATTTCCCTGGAAGCTAATTCCACCTAATACGCGGCTTCTCAGCACTTCTGTGGATCACTAGTGATATCTGCATTGCTTACTGTACTTATTTCCTTGTTTCACTTGAAACAAAGTTACTGTTTGTCATTTTTGCATTTAGTTACTTGTAACACATTGCACTCAAGTTACCTGGCACTTGCTCACTAAAGCAATTATATAAGTCAGCACTAAAAATTAAAAGCACTACACCCTCACTCCCCACTGGCCCTTGTTTTCAATTATTAAGGAATTCCCAATATTATTCTAGCATGTCCAAAGGTCAGTTGTCAATCTCCTCTCCGGTCCAGCTGGTGAATCTGGGAATCTTGAGGCAATGTTATAACTGCCTCATGTACACAGACAACCCTCTCCTCCTCCCACATAATACAAATACTTGCGAGAGATGCAGCTATTTAGCCAAACTGGAGGCTGAGCTCTCTCAACTCAGGACTGGCAAGACCAGACAGGAGGAGAAGGCAACTACACACACCACAAAACCAGCCTCACATAATGCTTCCACACCACTGAATCAAACACATAAACACACAAAGACATACTGAGGCTCTGAGTAAAATTTACCTAAACAGCAGAGGCCTCCAAAGCAGACACCCAAACAACTGCTACCTCAAGACACCCCACAAGCAACACATAAACCACAAAAGCAGTGTGTAAAGCAGTCACAGCCCTTAAGGCCAAATACAACACCAAACATACTTGTCATAGGTGACTCCATAGTCAGACACACTGACGTCCCACTCACCAGGCTGAACAAGGAGAGGGTCACAGTAAGCTGCCTATCGGGCGCTAGAATCTGCCACATAACACAAGCACTTGGGTCTCTCCACGGCAAGTAAAAATATGACACAGTCATTGTCCATGCTGGTGTGAACGACCTGAGGCATTACCTCCCTGGACTACATGAAAAGAGACATAGAGGAGCTCTCTGATTATGTAGCCCAGGCAGGTATGACCCTGACCCTGAGCAGTATCCTTCCTTCACCAAGAATGATGCCACAATATAGAGACAAGATGATCAGCTTTAACAATTGGCTTAATGTCTGGTGTCATTCAAAGGGGATCCAGTGTCTGTCTGCCTGGGATGACATGCTTGACAAGCCACGCTGCTTTATGAGAGACGGCTTGCACCTGTCACCCTGGGATTCGGATATTGGCTAAGGCTCTTGCCACCCCCATAGTGCCTTTTTAGGCAAGGCTCAAATTCTAAACCTACCACCCTAGAAAACAAAAATGGGAAGAAACTGAGGGTAATGCTGCTCAATGCCAGAAGTCCAAATCTCAAAATGCACGCACTTGAGGCCCTTCTCAGTATGGAGAACATCGATGTCTGTGCTGTAACTGAAACCTGGTTCAAGGCTCCTGAGAGCACCCCGGCACTATTAGGTTTTACCTCATATCATGTGTTCTGGCCCCAAAACCCAGACCCACACCACAAAAGGAGGGTGTATCCATATTCATAAAGGATACCCACACCTCCAGGTTGGTGGCAACGCACTAAGCCCGGAAACCATCCAGGTGCAACTAACCATAGGCAAAACTGCTCTACAAATTGTAGCATGCTACAGGCCACCCTCTTAAACTCAGGAACCCCACACAGCCTTCCTGAAGACACTGGAGGGTATAAATATATCTCCAAACACCATCATATTGGGTGACTTCAACTACCCGAATATAGACTGGGAACATTACTCAAGCCCTAACTTTCTAGCCCAATGGTTCCTGGAGTTCATAAATTCAAATGCCATGGAACAGCTAGTCACTGTTCCCACGAGAGGAGAAAATATACTAGATCTCATTATCACAAACATGGGGACAAAATGCTCCACACCAGAAGTATATCCCTCATTGGTGAGATCTGATCATAAACTAATCTCACTGGAAATCCGCATCCCGCCCCCACCCCAAACAAAAAAGACCACAGTGAAGAACTTCTAAAGCAAACTTCACACCACTCAAGACTGGTATGGTATCCTTCAAGGCCCCTGAGCCAGTGGAAACTACAACCCAAGCTCCGGAAGCCCTTACAAATGCCTTCTATGAACAGGGCTATAGCTGGACAAAACATGTGTGACCCTGTACAGTCTAGAGGTCAGTTATAGAGAACACTGTTATATGTCCTTGTAAGACATTTTATGGGGGAGGGGTATTAAATGTTTTGGACCTAGGCTGTTACAACATGTGAGGAATATCAATAATAAGAAACATTAAGGTATATGGCTGTACATTTTCATACATTTCACCATTGTAACAGTGGTGGGCTGGAGCTTACTGTCTTGCACACAGTTCTGTTTGGCAGTGTGATAGTGACATTTTAAGTTAAGCATTGTTATATAACGGATACATTTACATTGTGACAACTGATACTTTTCCCCCTAGGGAACTGAGTACAGAGTGTGATTGGAGGCTGTTGAACTACATCTGTAATTAAATGTCAGTTATTCTGCTCTTCAGTAACTTGAACTGAAGCTAGTGTTGCTGAATTTTGTTATTTGCTAGTAATTACAGGTGTGGGGGTAGCCCTTTGATTTCCTGTCCTTTCCTATTTAAATGGTGCATTGTGAAATATTTTCTGCTTAAAAACCTCAGCTTTGGCTGTCTACGAACTTGGTTATATTCAACTGGACGTATAAGAGAATTTAAGTACCTTTATCTGCACTTTTTTAAAAAAAAACAGTATTTAATTTGATTTAAACTGTGTTGAAGGAATATTTAACTGAAGTGGCAGTTATTCTGCTCTTCAGTAACTTGAACTGAAGCTAGTGTTGCTGAATTTTGTTATTTGCTAGTAATTACAGGTGTGGGGAAGCCACATTCTTTGATTTCCTGTCCTTGCCTATTTAAATGGTGCATTGTGAAATATTTTCTGCTTAAAAACCTCAGCTTTGGCTGGCTAAGAACTTGGTTATATTCAACTGGACGTATAAGAGAATTTAAGTACCTTTATCTGCACTTTTTTTTTTAAAATACAGTATTTAATTTGATTTAAACTGTGTTGAAGGAATATTTAACTGAAGTGGCAGTTATTCTGCTCTTCAGTTATTCCCACCCTCCCTGTTTTGTTTTGGTGTTAATCTTGGTGGCCTTGAAACTGCCCGCCCTCAGCCTGCCTCTGGTCCCATCTCATTTGCTCACTCAACTGAGTGCAGTGAGATCATATTCTGATTTCAGGCACTCCTACTGTGTACAAAGAGAGCATCTGGGAAACAGACAAAAAAATTAAGCTTATTTCCTGCCTTTCCTGTTAAGTGGTATAGACTATTTGTAGGCTTCTGAGCCCCCAAGCCCTTCTGTGTTTGAGGGAAGCCTTCTAGCTTTTTTTTTTTTCCTTATAACTAGTCAGTTTTCTAGTTTCAGCACTCAAATCTGTTTCTTTGATCTCAGCACTTGTTCAGATTAAAAAAAAAAAAAATTTCATCTGCTTTTACTGTACTTGTGTTTCTACCTACTTCATTTTACTTTTGCATCATCTTAAAAATACTCAATTGTATTTATTTATTATTAAAAAAAAATTCATCTGCTTTACTGTACTTGTGTTTCTACCTACTTCATTTTACTTTTGCATCATCTTAAAAATACTCAGTTGTATTTATTACTGCTTGGTGTAACTCATTCTAAGCCTTTTGGTTTAAACACTTGGGCTTCGGACCAGTTGTTTTGCACTGAGAGGGTTTGTGGTCTGCACTGTTGTGGCAGAACAGGTAGCTTACATCCTTCTAGGTTGGGAACTGCTGATTGAGGGCTCAGTGTCTGTTATTCTAAAAGTGTATTAATTCTGGTTTAAGCACTTGGGCTTTCAGGCCAGTTATTTTACATTAAGAGGGTTCATGGTCTGCACTCTTGTGGGAGGAGAGGCTGGACTCTGCCCTTCTGAGCTGGGAATTTCTGGTTAAAGGCTTATAGTGCATGCATATCTGAACTGCTTCTTACTGAATTGTTTGCTGTGGCATAGACTGGATTCGGGCCTGCTGGATCTAGCTTTGTTTGTGTAACTTGAGCACTAATCCAGACATTCTCTAAAGTATTCAATTGTATTTATTACTGCTTGGTTGTAACTTGATTAAAGTGTAGCTATCATTCTAAGTCTTTTGGATTAAGCACTTGGGCTTCAGACCAGTTGTTTTACATTAGGAAGGTTTGTGGCAAGCACTGTGGTGGCAGGACAGGTAGCTTTCATCCTTCTAAGGTGGGAACTGCTGATTGTGTGCCCAGTGTCCAAGCTCTATTAGTTCTGGTTTAGGCACTTGGGCTTCAGGCCAGTTATTTTACATTAAGAAGGTTCATGGTCTGCACTCTTGTGGGAGAAGAGGCTGGACTCTGCCCTTCTGAGCTGGGAATTTCTGGTTAAAGGTTTATAGTGCCTGAATATTTGAACTGTATCTTACTGAAATTGGTACACCTTGTTTGCTCTAGCATAAACTAGATCCAGGCCTGCTGAATCTAGCTTTGTTTATATGCTTGCTGTTTATTTGCTTGTTATTTCCCTGGAAGCTAATTCCACCTAATACGCGGCTTCTCAGCACTTCTGTGGATCACTAGTGATATCTGCATTGCTTACTGTACTTATTTCCTTGTTTCACTTGAAACAAAGTTACTGTTGTCATTTTGCATTTAGTTACTTGTAACACATTGCACTCAAGTTACCTGGCACTTGCTCACTAAAGCAATTATATAAGTCAGCACTAAAAATTAAAAGCACTACACCCTCACTCCCCACTGGCCCTTGTTTTCAATTATTAAGGAATTCCCAATATTATTCTAGCATGTCCAAAGGTCAGTTGTCAATCTCCTCTCCGGTCCAGCTGGTGAATCTGGGAATCTTGAGGCAATGTTATAACTGCCTCATGTACACAGACAACCCTCTCCTCCTCCCACATAATACAAATACTTGCGAGAGATGCAGCTATTTAGCCAAACTGGAGGCTGAGCTCTCTCAACTCAGGACTGGCAAGACCAGACAGGAGGAGAAGGCAACTACACACACCACAAAACCAGCCTCACATAATGCTTCCACACCACTGAATCAAACACATAAACACACAAAGACATACTCGGAGGCTCTGAGTAAAATTTACCTAAACAGCAGAGGCCTCCAAAGCAGACACCCAAACAACTGCTACCTCAAGACACCCCACAAGCAACACATAAACCACAAAAGCAGTGTGCAAAGCAGTCACAGCCCTTAAGGCCAAATACAACACCAAACATACTTGTCATAGGTGACTCCATAGTCAGACACACTGACGTCCCACTCACCAGGCTGAACAAGGAGAGGGTCACAGTAAGCTGCCTATCGGGCGCTAGAATCTGCCACATAACACAAGCACTTGGGTCTCTCCACGGCAAGTAAAAATATGACACAGTCATTGTCCATGCTGGTGTGAACGACCTGAGACGTACCTCCCTGGACTACATGAAAAGAGACATAGAGGAGCTCTCTGATTATGTAGCCCAGGCAGGTATGACCCTGACCCTGAGCAGTATCCTTCCTTCACCAAGAATGATGCCACAATATAGAGACAAGATGATCAGCTTTAACAATTGGCTTAATGTCTGGTGTCATTCAAAGGGGATCCAGTGTCTGTCTGCCTGGGATGACATGCTTGACAAGCCACGCTGCTTTGCGAGAGACGGCTTGCACCTGTCACCCCTGGGATTCCGGATATTGGCTAAGGCTCTTGCCACCCCCATAGTGCCTTTTTTAGGCAAGGCTCAAATTCTAAACCTACCACCCTAGAAAACAAAAATGGGAAGAAACTGAGGGTAATGCTGCTCAATGCCAGAAGTCCAAATCTCAAAATGCACGCACTCGAGGCCCTTCTCAGTATGGAGAACATCGATGTCTGTGCTGTAACTGAAACCTGGTTCAAGGCTCCTGAGAGCACCCCGGCACTATTAGGTTTTACCTCATATCATGTGTTCTGGCCCCAAAACCCAGACCACACCACAAAAGGAGGGGGTGTATCCATATTCATAAAGGATACCCACACCTCCAGGTTGGTGGCAACGCACGAAGCTTCGGAAACCATCCAGGTGCAACTAACCATAGGCAAAACTGCTCTACAAATTGTAGCATGCTACAGGCCACCCTCTTAAACTCAGGAACCCCACACAGCCTTCCTGAAGACACTGGAGGGTATAAATATATCTCCAAACACCATCATATTGGGTGACTTCAACTACCCGAATATAGACTGGGAACATTACTCAAGCCCTAACTTTCTAGCCCAATGGTTCCTGGAGTTCATAAATTCAAATGCCATGGAACAGCTAGTCACTGTTCCCACGAGAGGAGAAAATATACTAGATCTCATTATCACAAACATGGGGACAAAATGCTCCACACCAGAAGTATATCCCTCATTGGTGAGATCTGATCATAAACTAATCTCACTGGAAATCCGCATCCCGCCCCCACCCCAAACAAAAAAGACCACAGTGAAGAACTTCTCTAAAGCAAACTTCACACCACTCAAGACTGGTATGGTATCCTTCAAGGCCCCTGAGCCAGTGGAAACTACAACCCAAGCTCCGGAAGCCCTTACAAATGCCTTCTATGAACACTTCCAGGACTGCATGGATCAGGCAATCCCAAATAAAACCAAGACTCTTTCCACAAAGGGCAAACGTCCAGTCTGGTGGACCCCAGCCATTAACAAACTTTACAATAAGAGGAGAAAGCTATTACATGATAGAACAAAATCCATAAAAGGGAAGTCACCCCTGATCATTATTAGTAAAAAAATACGAGCACTCATAAAATCAACTAAGGCCAATTTTGAGAGAAAAATTGCCATGGATTCAAAGCACAATCATAAGGCCTTTTTCAGCTACGTTAGGAACCTGGGTGGAAACTCCCAGATATGCTCAGAATTAGTCCAAAATGATACATAAATCACTGAACCCACAGACATTGCCAGCATACTGGCAGACAGGTTCAGTGCAAACTTCACCCCCCTCTCCCCCCCTAAAGGAGAGATAACTATCCCAGTGGAGTGTAGCCTCCCAGACATCTCAAATGCGCAGGTGAAAGCTGCTCTCTCTAAAGCTAAAAATACAGCATCAATGGGACCGGATGGTGTCCCCGGCTGTGTGCTACACGAGCTAAATCAGGAATTAAACCCGCACATAAGGCAGCTGTTTAATCTCAGCCTTACTACAGGATACATGCCCAAGGAGTGGCGTACGGCAACTGTGGTCCCACTCCACAAAGGCGGTGCCTCTACGGACCCTGGTAATTACCGCCCCAGAAGCTTAACAAGTCTAGTCTGCAAAGCTATGGAGAGGATCATAATGGAGCTCATAAACAAAGATATATTGGACTTGCAGACATTGGACCCGACCCAGTTTGGCTTCGTCAAGGGAAGATCATGCCTTTTGAACTTGGTCGACTTCTTCGAAACAGTCACCAAGGCCATTGATGAGGGAAAGGCAGTCCATACAGCCTACCTTGACCTTGCAAAGGTCTTCGACACAATACCCCACTGGTATTGTAGAAAAACTTACCAGCTTAAATGTAAACCCATATGTCACAAGATGGGTTGCAAACTGGCTTAAGGACAGAACCCACAGGGTTAGAGTTGCTGGCGCTATGTCAGACTCCAAGCTGGTCACAAGTGGTGTCCCACAGGGCTCAGTCCTTGGCCCCCTATTGTTCGGCATCTACTTCTCAGAAGTACAGGCCAACATGGGAGGACTTTGGCTGACAAAGTTTGCAGACGACTGCAAACTGGGCGCCATAGTGGAAAGTGCATCGGACACGGATATCCTTCAGAAGGGACTCACGGAAACAGATAGCTGGTGCCAGAGCCATGGCCTGAAGTTAAACGCCAAAAAATGTATAGTCATACCCTTTGGGAAAAACAAGGTAACCCCAAGCTACCATATAGGTGGCAATCCACTAAGCACAGAAGAGGTTGTCAGGGACCTGGAGACCCAGGTTGACAGTGGCCTTTCTTTTGACACTCACATTGCTAAAGTGGTTAGAAAGACCTTCTACATTGCCCACCTGATCATGAAGGGATTCACATCCAGATCTAGTGAGGTCATTGTTCCCTTGTACTCTTCACTTATCAGACCAATGATCGAGTACAATGCCCCATTCGGGATGTATCTCACCCGACATCTGCAGCAATTGGAGAGACCCCAAATGTTCCTCACCAAAAGGATAAAGGGACTCCAAAATCTGTCATATGCTGCCAGATTGAAGAAACTCCAGCTCCATTCAGTCGCATACCGTCTGCTCAGAGGTGACATGTGCCTGACATACAAGGCCATGTCCAACCCGGAATTAATGGACATGCTCCACCTCAAAAAATCCAAATCCACCAAAACCACTAGAGCAAGCGACTTAAACCTTAGCACGGACATAAAAAGGACATGCTGGAGGGATAGATTTATCACTCAGATACTCCCTTATGCTGTGGAATAAAATCCCGGTCCATGTGAGGCAGAGCACCTCGCTGGCTCTGTTCAAGAGAAATCTTGACCTGTGGATGGGAGATCGTAGGTTTACCCCGGGAATCATCTCTGTGTCACTGCTGGACAGAGGCACAACAAACTAATGGGCACAGTATTTTTTCATATAAGGGGTGGTGTAAGCCACAAAAATTTGGGCTAGGCTTATAAATGCCTTAGGGCAGATAGCCTAGTATAAACCTATGAACCTATGAACATAATTGCCTCTTATCTGCAAGACAGGCATGATTTTTACTGTTGTACTATTTGAAGGCTTTAACCTAGACAGCAAAGTATGTTATGTTTTGCAGATTACTGTATTATATGATTTCTTTGAGAGTTGCATTAATCAGTTATAATGTATTTCAAACACCTAAATGCTATAAGAAATTGCATAAATAACTGAAATAGTACACAAATAAACATTGATATGTATGCAAACTGTGTGTGGTGTCATGTCCTTTGCATTATGTGTGCGTATATGTTTCATGCAATAATTCCCATTTGTAGGAAAGAATCAGAGACTGGCAATTTGAAAAGGTGGCAACTGTAGGAATAATGGATTTTTGATAATCTGTGCACCCTCTATATATACTCTCATTTTATATATATATATATATATATATATATATATATATATATATATATATATATATATATATATATGTGTGTGTGTGTGTGTGTGTGTGTGTGTATGTACCATTAGAATGTTTAGTGCTTCCACATTGTACATTCCCTATGGTAGACTGACTGTTCTGCATGATATGTTAGAAAATTCATCCCAGCATCTTACAGCTGAGATGAATTAGTGGTAACTTGTTGTGGCTATGTTGTGCAGGGTCCTGGGTTTAAGACTTGCAAGTGCTGGTTATTTTGTTGCAAGGCAGAGCAGTTCAGGTGTGGAGGAAGGGATAATGGCAATAATTACAAGATGTTCCTATTTTGAGAGGTTCAGAGTGTGGATCTGATGTCCGAATGCACTACACACACACACACACACACACACACATATATATATAGATATATATATATATATATATATATATATATATATATATATATATATATATATATATATATATATATATATATATAGTTATTTATTTTATTTTACATTTGTTGACCGGGATAGTCCGACTGGATACATGTCCATTTTCAGGTGAGGCCCGGGGAGAAAAGCTACAATACACATTTAGCAAAGTTTACAGACTCAATTGACATTTGAGGTATACAATCTAACAAATTTATGGTGTAGCACACTTAAAACAACAGATTAAATAGTATTAGTACACAAGAATTTCCAAAATTAGTCACAATTAGTGCAGAAACATAGCCAATGCAATTTAAAATACTGCTTGAGACTTTTCTTAAATTGAGTTTGGGAGGTCAGTAAAGTGATGTCAGCAGGCAGTGAGTTCAAAGTTTTACCAACAGAATTGGCAAACAGAGAGTCTCCAGCAAAGCTTTTGGATTTAACACTTTGGACTACCAATTTATTTGATGAGCAAAGTGGTCTAAGGTTGCAGTGGGGGCAGATAATATTTTTAAGAGCAGGTGTACTATCTGGTTGGTTAAGTACTTTATGAGCAATTATAAGTTGATTGTACTTTAATAGGCTGGGTAGCTCTGGCCAACCAAGATAGCGAAACACAAATGCAAGGTCAGCAGCTTATTATCCAAATTTTCACTAGGGACAGAAGCAAGATCAGGCAACCCAGAACAGTGGACACAACGGGTGGAAGACCAACAACAAGTGTCAAGGCCGCAAAAGGTAACATCTAATATGGTGTTGGAAGCAAATACTAATTTTCAAAATCCTGTTTCTAACTGTAATTTGCAACCCATCTTAGGACAGCCCGAGTTGGTACATTTACCACATGTAATAGTTGACTCTGAAGGTGAATTTAAGATTTTCAACTACTTGGAATATACTGTTCAACCAGAATTAGTTAATGTCCTTTCTAAAGGCTTGACATTTGTACCAACTAAAAGAATGGACATTTGTGGTGCTTTGCTTGACTTAAAATTGTACTTATGGAAACTCAATTGAAACTTGTTGTTCAATAATGAGTTGAGTGTAAATGCAGAGCTTAAAGTACCCAGTGTTTACAATCCACCCTTACATCCATTGTTAGATATATTTGAAAGGATGTGCGACATTTACCTTAAGTGTTCATAGGCTACCAAAAGGAAAAGGTTCAACAATGTGAATAATCCAGGGAGTGAAGCCTTTAACATGTCAAGGGATGAATGGGTTTTGATAGACACCTTGAGGGATGCTGATGTAAGAATAGTTAAGGCTGACAAGGGTGGTGGTTTGGTGGTGTTTGATCGTACAAATTACATACAGAGAATGGAAAATATGCTTAATTTGGCTACATATACACAGGTTTCTCTAAACGAGGTAAACCAAGCATACAACCGTATTAAAGTGTTTGTTAATGACTTGGTCATGGAGAATAGGATTGATCTAAATTTGGTAAATTACTTAACTATGGTTTCTCCTAAAACCCCTGTGATTTTCGGGATTCCAAAAATCCACAAATGCTTGATGGTCCCTCTCATGCACCCAACTGTGGATTGAAGGGATTCAATGACATACCCATTAGCAAAATTTGTGGACAGTTTGTTGAAAAAATACGTATCAAGGGAACCCTTAATTTGCAAGGACTCCTGGTCTTTTTTGAAAGCAATAAACAAACAGGTCTTTCACCCTGATTTTAACTTTGCCACAATTGATGTCAAAGATTTGTACAGTCATCCCACGTGATGTGGGTATTGAAAGGCTCAAGTTACTATTAGTAAAAAGAGGGGCACCTGCATCTGAAATCGGCCGAATAAAAGAACTGTTGGACATAATTTTGTCCAACAACTTCTTTTTGTTCAACAGCCAGTTTTATTTACAGAACAATGGGGTCCCCAGTGTGGGGCAGTTTTGCTAACTTAGTAATATCCTTTTAGGAGGACCAATTTGTGCATAACACCATAAATAGATTTAAGGGTGAGATTCATTACTACACCAGATTTTTGGACGATATTTTTTTGATCTTTAAGAGAGAAAAAAGTATGTTTAAGGAATGTATGATATACTGCAACAACACGACGGATTTTCTGGTATTCACCCACATATTCCATACTGAAAGAATAGCTTTACTTGATGTAGAATTAAGGAAGGATAATGCCAACAAACAGTATTTTACCAAAATACATCGGAAGGACACTTATTGTAACTCCTTCCTCCATTACAATAGTGCCCACCCCCAACATCAAAACAGGTCTGTAGTAAAGGGACTACTGGTCAGGGCCGCAAGAATGTGTACTACTGCCATTGACTTTGAGGAGGGGTGTAGATTGTTATTGCAAATGTTCACAAACACAGGATACCCTGTAGACATGTTGATCAACCTATTTGAGGAAGTTCAAAGTAAAAGGATAAATGGTCATTTTAAAGCCATTTTAGACAACAGCAATCAGGGGATGAGTACTGATGATAGGGTACCTGTTGGAGGTGAAAGTAACCTAAGGGTCGATTATAGGTACGCCTTCATTACTACGTTTAGTTCAGATGGTGAAAACATTAGACAGATTTTGCAAAAGAATTGAAATATTTTCCAAATAGACAAAGAATTTATTAAATTTGGACCTGCACCAAATGTAGCTTACAGGAGGGGGATTAATTTGAAAAACATCTTGGAACTGCCATCCCCAAAGATGATACATATTCCTGGTATGTACAAATGTGAAGCCTGCTCTTATTGCAGGTTTATGCAAACAGGTAACTGATTTAACATCCAGGATGAAAAATTCACTGGTAAGGGCAGATTTAACTGCAATTCCACTATGGTTGTTTACCTCACTTCCTGCCAGCCTTGTACGGGTTTTTAGATTGGCAAGACTGAGCATAAACTAAGGGAAATAGTGGATGAGCATATTTACCACATTAGCAAAGCCAAAACAGACAGTGTTCTCGCAAAACATGTGGTAGAAAACCCTGGTCATTCCTTCGCATTCAGGGTGATCAATCAAATTGAAATTGACATCAGGGGTGGTCCATTAGGCTTAAAACTTGAGGTGAAGGAGTTGATTTGGCAGCTTAGAACTAGGGCCTATGTGACACCAGGGTTGAATGATGTATGCTCTTTGGCTTGTGTCTTGAAACTGAGGAGTATAAAACATTAACACAAGGCTAATACTCAGGTGACTAGATATATAATTTGGGGCACTCTTTTGTGTTTGTTATATACACACAAACCCCCCCTATATACAAGTACATGAATTTATTTCATTCAACTGAAGTTTATTCAGACTGATTAATGACATGTAACAATTTTTATGTACACAATAACAAATATTGTTTTTTGGATGTTTTAGCTTGCTTTTTCATGTATATTTATGTATTCTTTGTATATGTACATATGAATTTAAGTATTAAGTCAATAGGAAAGTGCATACACATTTTATACACAATTGTTTATACAATTTTTAGGTACATGTGTTATAGAAATGAGAATTGTATCAGGTGACATGGTGTCATGTGAGGTGACTGAACATGTGACTATGAATCTGGTTTTAAATATGGCTACCATTCTTTTAACTAGTGTCTGATGAAGTTGAGTGTAAGAATACTTGACAAAAGCTCTAGCCATAAAAGTTTAAGAATTACTGTTGCCTGCCTATTTTTTGTTGTTTTTCAGTAGTTTGTTTACAGTTGGACTCTACGCTGGTTTCTTTTTGGGTATGGCAACTGGTGAGTCTTTAACAATCCCCAGTGGTTCATCATCTCCCTTGGGAAGGGAGAATGATCAGGGGGCTGGAGGATCTGAAATTAGTTGGTTAATTGTTTTTATCAACAACCTAACTAAAACACTGGATGATTTGACTGACCTCGTGAACAGCGAACGGCTCCCTAACAACCAGGACCAGGTTACAGTACAGTGTTACACTCTGAACCGGGCTGGTTTGACCCCACCAGCCAGTTCAGCAGTTTCAATGTCACCTCGAGAGAATATTGGGAATCCAAATGTGATTACTCTCACTAATTCAACATCTTTAATACTTAATGACTGGCTGCAACCAGGCATTGGTTTGCAGAATGAGGTTTACCAAGCTGATGTTAGTGTCAGCTTTTCCAACAATAACATCAGCATTGTGGACAACCTCAAGATTTTGGACTATAAGTCTTTCAAGCTAAAGAAGTTACAACTCAAAATCTCCTATTTTAAGGAATGCATCAAGTGGCGCCAGGTGCCAAAATGGCTTTGTAGCTGGCATTATCCGACAAGGCAGATTTCCAATTCAGCCTTCCAAGTTGAGCTCTTGAAACTGTTCGATCAACAAGGGCTCGAATTTCTGGAGGTGCTGGTTAAGCACTACCAATTAATGGCAGACACTCTAGTTCAGGAGATCAAGGATGTGGATAATGCTACCAGGATGGACCTTGATTTCCCCAGGTACCAATTCGATTACCAGCGAGTTTTCGCTAGTATCAACAAGCAATTGGAGAAACTAAAATCTTTTAAAATCAAAAAAATTGAAGTGGGATGAGGATGAGTACAAAAGAGGGATGGCTTATCCGGAGCCTCCCCCCCTCACAGTAATGGAATGCTCGTGCGGAAGTGAATAACAATTTTCCGAACACCTGGGCTAACAGTGACAATGAACCATCCAATATAGGAGAAAACAACTGCTTTTCCTGCTTAGACCAACAGGACTTGCTTGGTACAAGTGAGGGAAATGGAGGAATAACCCGACAGGACACTCAGGAACTAAGAAGAAGCGAACGGCTTAAAAATCGAACTGAAGTTGTTCACTACCAGGCAAACACGAATGCGAGGTCAGCAGCTTATTATCCAAATTTTCACCAGGGACAGAAGCAAGATCAGGCATCCCAGAACAGTGGACACAATGGGTGAAAGACCAACAACAAACATCGAGGTTGCAAAAGGTAACATCTAATATGGTGTTGGAAGCAAATTCTAATTTTCAAAATCCTGTTTCCAACTGTAATTTGCAACCCACCTTAGGACAGCCTGAGTTGGTACATTTACCACATGTAATAGTTGACTCTGAAGGTGAATTTAAGATTTTCAACTACTCGGAATATGCTGTTCAACTGGAATTAGTTAATGTCCTTTCTAAAGGCTTGACATTTGTACCAACTAAAAGAATGGACATTTGTGGTGCTTTGATTCACTTAAAATTGCACTTACAGAAACTCAAATTAAACCTGTTGTTCAATAATGAGTTGAGTGTAAATGCAGAGCTCAAAGTACCCAGTGTTTACAATCCACCCTTACAGCCATTGTTGGATATATTTGAAAGGATGTGTGACATTGACCTTAGGTGTTTATTGGCTACCAAAAGGAATAGGTTCAACAATGTGAATAATCCAGGGAGTGAAGCCTTTAACATGTCAAGGGATGAATGGGTTTTGATAGACACCTTGAGGAATGCTGATGTAAGAATAGTTAAGGCTGACAAGGGTGGTGGTTTGGTGGTGTTTGATCGTACAAACTACATACAGAGAATGGAAAATATGCTTAATTTGGCTACATATATGCAGGTTTCTCTAAACGAGGTAAACCAAGCATACAACCATATTAAAGTGTTTGTTAATGACTTGGTCATGGAGAATAGGATTGATCTAAATTTGGTAAATTACTTAACTATGGTTTCCCCTAAAACCTCTGTAATTTTCGGGATTCCAAAAATCCAGAAATGCTTGATGGACCTTCCCATGCACCCAATTGTGGATGGAAGGGATCCAATGACATACCCATTATCAGTATTTGTGGACAGTTTGTTGAAAAAAAATCGTATCAAGGGAACCCTTTATTTGCAAGGACTCCTGGTCTTTTTTGGAAGCAATAAACAATCAGGTCTTTTACCCTGATTTTAACTTTGCCACAACTGACGTCAAAGATTTGTACACCGTCATCCCACGTGATGTGGGTATTGAATGGCTCGAGTTAATATTAGTAAAAAGAGGGGCACCTGCATCTGAAATCAGCCTAATAACAGAACTGTTGGACATGATTTTGTACAACAACTTCTTTTTATTCAACGGCCAGTTTTATTTACAGAACAGTGGGGTGGCAATGGGGTCCCCAGTGGTGGGCAGTTTTGCTAACTTAGTAATGGCCTTTTGGGAGGATCAATTTGTGCATAACACCATAAATAGATTTAAGGGTGAGACTCATTACTATACCAGATTTTTGGGTGATATTTTTTTGATCTTTAAGGGAGAAGAAAGTACGTTTAAGGAATTTATGATATACTGCAACAGCACGATGGATTTTCTTTTATTCACCCACGTATTTCATACTGAAAGAATACCTTTTCTTGATATAGAATTAAGGAAGGATAACGCCAACAAACAGTATTTAGCCAAAATACATCAGAAGGACACTTATTGTAACTCCTTCCTCCATTACAGTAGTGCCCACCCCCAACATAAAAAAGGTCTGTAGTAAAAGGACAACTGGTCAGGGCCGCAAGAATGTGTACTACTGCCATTGACTTTGAGGAGGAGTGTAGATTGTTATTGCAAATGTTCACAAACACAGGATACCCTGTGGACATGTTGAACAATCTATTTGAGGAAGTTCAAAATAAAAGGATAAATGGCCATTTTAAAGCCATTTTAGACAACAGCAATCAGGGGATGAGTATTGATGATTGGGTACCTGTTTGGAGGTGAAAGTAACCTAAGGGTCAATTATAGGGACACCTTCATTACTACGTTTAGTTCAGATGCTTCAAACATTAGACAGATTTTGCAAAAGAATTGGAATATTTTCCAAATAGACAAATAATTTATTAAATTTGGACCTGTACCAAATGTAGTTTATAGGAGGGAGATTAATTTGAAAAACCTCTTAGAACTGCCACCCCCAAAGATGATACATATTCCAGGTATGTACAAATGTGAAGCCTGCTCTTATTGCAGGTTTATGCAAACAGGTAAAAGATTTAACATCCTGGATGAAAAATTTGCTTGTAAGGGCAGATTTAATTGCACTTCCACTATGGTTGTTTACCTCACTTCCTGCCAGTCTTGTACAGGCTTTTAGATTGGCAAGACTGAGTGTAAACTAAGGGAAGAGTGGACGAGCATATTTACCACATTAGGAAAGCCAAAACAGACAATGCTCTTGCAAAACATGTGCTAGAAAACCCTGGTCATTCCTTCACATTCAGGGTGATCAACCAAATTGAAATTGATGTCAGGGGTGGTCCATTAGGCTTAAAACTTGAGGTGAAGGAGTTGATTTGGCAGCTTAGAACTAGGGCCTATGCGACACCAGGGTTGAATGATGTATGCTCTTTGGCTTGTGTCTTAAACTGAGGAGTTTAAAACGTTAACACAAGGCTAATACTCAGGTGACTAGACATATAATTTGGGGCACTCTTTTGTGTTTGTTATATACACACAACCCCCCCCCCCTCTTATACACAAGTGCATGTATTTATTTCATTCAACTGAAATGTATTCAGGTTGATTAGTGACATGTAACAATTTTTAAGTACACAATAACAAATATTGTTTTTTTGGATGTTTTAGCTGGCTTTTTCATGTATATTTATGTATTCTTTGTATATGTACATATGAATTTGAGTATTAAGTAAATAGGAAAGTGCATACACATTTTATACACAATTTTTTATACAATTTTTAGGTACATGTGTTATAGAAATGAGAATTGTATCAGGTGACATGGTGTCATGTGAGGTGACTGAACATGTGACTATGAATCTGGTTTTAAATATGGCTACCATTCTTTTAACTAGTGTCTGATGAAGTTGAGTGTAAGAATTCTTGATGACTAACTATAAAAGTTTAAGAATTACTGTTGCCTGCCTATTTTTTGTTGTTTGCCCGGGGAGTAAAGCTCCAATACACATTTAGCAAAGTTTACAGACTCAATTGATATTTGAGTTATACAATCTAACAAATTTATGGTGTAGCACACTTAAAACAATAGATTAAATAGTATTAGTACACAAGAATTTCCAAAATTAGTCAGGATTAGTGCAGGAATATAGCCAATGCAATTTAAGATACTGCTTGAGACTTTTCTTAAATTGAGTTTGGGAGGTCAGTAAAGTGATGTCAGCAGGCAGTGAGTTCAAAGTTTTACCAACAGAATTGGCAAACAGAGAGTCTCTGGCAAAGCTTTTCGATTTAACACTTTGGACTACCAATCTATTTGATGAGCAAAGTGGTCTAAGGTTACAGTGGGGGTAGATAATATTTTTAAGAGCAGGTGTATTATCTGGTTGGTTAAGTACTTTATGAGCAATTATAAGTCGGTTGTACTTTAATAGACTGGGTAGCTCAAGCCAACCAAGATAGTTTAGATTTTTACAATGACGTGTTCGATAAGGCATACCAGTGGAAAATCTAGCTATGTGGTTATAACAGGAAGAGACTATATTAAGATAACTTTTGTTTAAGTTGGTAAGTATAGGGGAGGCATAGAAAAGGGTAGACAGTAAGTGAGAGTGGGCTATGGCAATTCTAGCAGGTGTGGTAAAAAATGGTTTAATTCTATATAATGTTCCAAGTTTTTTGTTAATGGTTTTGATAGTTTGATTGACATGCTTATCAAATTTAAGACTGCTGTCAACCAAAACACCTAGAAGTTTTGTGCAATCATCAGGGGAGATTGTGGTACCATTATTTGAATTAAAGGAGAAGGGTAGTACAGAGGACTTTGAGTGGGAGAGAAGAATAGCAGCTTTGTTTTGTTTGGGTTTACAATTAGACGATGCTCAGAATGCCAGTTTTCAACTATGTTAAATGTATCTTGGGTTAGTGCCTGCAATACTGGTTAGGAAGTAGCAAAGCATATCAAAGTTGAGTCATCTGCATATTGACAATTAGCTTTTGGGATGGCTGTATGGAGGTCATTAATGAAAATGGAGAACAAAAGAGTACCCAGAATGAATCCCTGGGGAACTCCAAGGGTGTTGGCAAGGAGGTTGGATAGTTTGTTCTGTCATAGGATGGCTTGTTGTCTATAGCAGAGATATGATTGGCACCAATGGAGAGAATGATTGTCTAAGGAAATTGCTTTCAAAGTGGAAATAAGTAGTTGGTGGTTAACCATATCAAAAGCCTTTGACAGATCCAAAAAAAAAGGGCAAAGGATAATTTGTTAATATTTCTGTTATAGTTAATAGCATCAGAGAAGGTAAGAAGGGCTGAGGTGGTACTATGGTGTGGTCTAAAGCCATGCTGAGATTTAGCCAGTAGGTGGTTCTGGATTAGATAGTGCAGAAGCTGCTTATGGATGCACTTTTCCATAACTTTAGCCAGTGGTGATAAGATAGCTATAGGTCTATAATCGGAGAGTTTGGTGGAGTTAACAGTTTTATGGAGTGGTATGACATGAGAAGTTTTCCAGATGGATCGGACTGTAGCTTCTGATATCATATGATCGATTAGTAGAGAAATGGGAAATGCGATGATATTTTAAGCCTAATGCAGATACTCAGCAGGGAGAAGATCAGCAGATGGGGTTGTGGGTTTTAGTTTTTTGATTAGGGAACAGATAGTAGATGTGGTAACTGGAAGGAGGCTAAAGGAGTACTGGGTACTGGGAATGGGAAGCTGTAAATTAGAGGAACCAATAGGTAGTTGACTGGCTAGGGCCTGGATAGTTTCACTAAAGAAACTATTAACATCATTTGCAACATATTCTGATGGTTTAGCTGGGAAGACTGAAGGAGTAGGTGTGGTGGTGTGTCCTGGGTGCACTAGTTTATACCTGCCCAAAACATTTGAGACTTTTTTTCATTACTATTCTGAAGATGGAAGTAGTAGTTTTGTTTATCTAGTAAAATGGCTCTTTTAGTCTCATTCCTTAATTGCCGATATATATTATGAGCTTGAGGAGATTTAGTGGTATGCCACGTGGCCCATGCCATTGCTTAGCATCGCACAAACAGGCTTAATCCTGCTTACTACTGCTTAAAAGTGCTTAATACCCATACATACATATATATATATATATATATATATATATATATATATTTATATATAGATATATATATGTATATATATATATATATATATATAGATATAGACATGTATGTCTACATATATACATACATATCTATATATATATATATATATATATATATATATATGTGTGTGTGTGTGTGTGATTGTGTGTGTATACATTTTCCCTACTGATGAATGACTGTGCTGCATGATATGTTTGAGAAAATGTCACACATATCTAAAGCTCAGATGGCTTAGTGGTAACTTGCTGTGGCTATGGTGTGCCGGGTCCTGGGTTCAAGACTTGTAGGGGCTGATTATTTTGTTGCTGGGCAGAAAAAGGGCTGTTGGATACAGATTGATTAAGGCACTTTTAAGCAGTTATAAGCAGGTTTGCATGGCAGTAAACAATGCTAACTTCCAGTTAAATATGCTTACAGACAGGTAGCCTTAAAAGTGCTTAATTTGTGTAGGCATTGCTTAGCACTGCACAAAGAGGCGTAATCCCTCTTACTACTGCTTAAAAGTGCTTACTCCTGCTTAACCCCACACTAATTTCTTTAAAAGAAAAGAAAAAAGGGTTGATAGGAAAGTGATGAGAAATGGGACATGCAGAGGGAAAGACAACAGGGAAAATAGCTAGGAATGTGCAGGATGGGTGTAGGGAAGGTCCATAGCTGTCTATTACTTCTATAGCAACACCTGTGCATATATGCTGAATTTGGAGGTATATTTGCACTCCCAAACCCCTGAGAGTGGGGTGAGCACATCAATAATGTGTTGTGAAGCCAATCAGACTGGATTACATGTGTCCAGTGGACATCTGTGTTAAATGGACAGCTATGTATGGGGCAAAATTTTTTTTGGGAACAGATTGCCTTTTTTTTTTAAGGTGAGAGTGGGATGTTGGGGAAGGATAGTAGGTATATTTGGGGGGTAGGTTGGGTAGAAAGACTGACAAGATAGACAAGACAGCATACAGGGGTGGTATATGACACATGTGGGGGTAAACACCTTGGACGGGGAGGGGTGTTTGGATATCGGAAGCTCACAAGCCCCAAATGGAAGCAGTGGGACTGAGGCCCCCACCCATGGGTAGTCACCACTGCATCTTCATGGCCCCGAAGGTGTCTGTGCTGGGGCTGAGCAGGAGGGGCAGGCTGATCCTCTAATTGAACCATGTGGCCCTCAAGCTGGCATAGCAGATCTCCAAACTCCTTTCAGAGCTCGCTACACACAAACCCTGGACTTGGCATCGTGTGACAGAATCCTATCCACACCCACTCCCAATGGGGGATGAGCCCCATCCACTGAGGTGGTTCCACCCAAAGGTGGTGCAGGACCAGCAGATGAGAAGGTCCCGGGATGGTTCCCAGATGTGCTGGTACCTAGTGCCATGGCCAGATGAGGTGGGAGAGGTAGGTCAGCCTTCCCAAACGTGCTATGGTGTTACAGTTTTAGAACATATGTGGGTTAGTAATAGTCAACATATACCAGGATTAGTTATAACAGCATACATAGATATTCCTATTAACTCAAAACAACAGATTTTGAAAAGTTGCATAGCAAACAGAACACATGCATATATGGAACCACAGTGGCCATTACAGTGGCATGCAGGTTACATTGATAGCAACAGGCCACCAATGATAGTATTTCAAATGGAACATTAATATAAACACATTTCAATATTTGTTGAACAATAGGACATATGTCCCAACAGTAGGTTTGGTGTAAAACATACCCATTGATTTGTGTGTATAGATTATTGTTGCAGGTATGGTGGGGGAGAGAGAGATGTCAGTTAACAACTTGTATATCCTTGCAGTACTCACAACTTTAATGATCATTGCTCTAATCTTTACTCTACAGGTATTATTACAATACCCTATGGCCTTGGTTTGGGCAGTGGTATGTTGGTACGCAGTGTATACTTCAACTATATTATAGCTAAATTCTACTTCTCGTACCTGGTAAACCTGTGGAGGGAATGTTTGTTAACACTACCTGACTGTTTCTACACATATTTACAGATACCTAGTTATAATTCTGCACATACCTTTCAACCTCTTCATGCAAATAATGTGTACAATGCTTGACAAACTGGGGGTACATATAGATACATATTTTAAATATTGCTCTTATAAACGTTTAGAAAGTTAATATAGTAACAGGATTTGTTTTAATATGCATTTTCTGAAGGATCTGAAGTCTGAAATTCAAATTTATGTTATTATTTAGTGACTACAATCCTGAGATCATCCCAGTGATTTGACAGGAAAATAGAGGAACAGACCAAAAATATGAGGCAGATATCTGGACATTCTGCAGAAATCTGTACAGTTATGAGGTATAATTATGCATACAGCTTACTACCACTCCTGGGATTTGAACCATGGCTGTGTGTGCTAAAAACACATCAATCTGTGTTTCATCATAGGGAAGTATTTAGAAAGTGCTGTTTCGTTTTTCAGTGTTTTCTGTTTAAGTCTGTCATGGTTGCACAATCTGACCTTGCAATTACAACATTCTTAAACAGATATTCCTAGACATATTTTTATGCAGCACAGTATGAGAAACAGTTGACACAACAGTACTATTCACATACCAGATCTTGGTGAATGCAACATGTGAGGCCATACAATACCAGAGTAAACACAACCAGTCCAGGATTTAGAACTTTATTGAGAGGCAGTTACACTTTTATGTACCTATGACCTATATGGGACTTTTACTGTCATATTGTCTGGTTTATTCAGTGGAAACTATACACATTTTTTATAGTGCCAGGTGACATTTTACTCATTTATATTTATTTGGTATGACTACTACAAGCAGGATTGTTACCAGCCTCACGATGCAGCCTTTGCAACCTGCTGGCATGGGCTTTCTGGTTCACAGCCTGCTCAGCTGCAGCTGTATTGAAAATAAAGAAACATTTATGCATACCTATCCATCACATACATAGGCTGGACTTTGGTAAACAATTATTGTTAGGAATATTTACACACTGCTGGGACATCTCCCCTGTCTCTTGCTTCTTGGACCCACTGTTCCAAGAGCTCTCTCTTCCTCTGTTTCAAGTTGGCATAGTGGTGCCGGACCTGCTCACCAGTCCGAGGGATACCAGTGGCACTGGTGAGATCAATGGCGAGACTTTACCAGGCTTCTGCTTTATATTGGGAGCCCTAGTACTGGTCCTGCAGCAGTCTCATGCCATGATTTTTTAACAGGACTCCTACCATGACCTTGGACTCCTGTATGCCCCACCGCTGCATCCGGAAGTGCTTGCCCTCTCCAACTCCTGCCATACTGCCTACAGTGGAGAGCTACAACCAGTTATGAGTTGTATTACCACCAGCGGGGTTTAAATATGGCTGATTTCCCACCCTTTGCCATGACTGGACAGTTTTGAAAATGCTGAGCTAAGCTAAGCTACTGGTAGACCAGCTTAGCTAAAGTTGGCAGTGCTTAAAGTGGCAGGTTCTGCATTGCTTATCAATGGGCAAATCCACTTAGATGGGCTATCCATTGGTTAGTATTCATATGTACACAATGCTTACACCCGGTCAACATAGCTGTGCAATGCTTAGCATTGCTTATGTTTTATTATATCGGTCTACCACCTATATGGGATTGATTCATCATTCATTACATAATATTAGATTTATTTACCTTCCCTGACATCCCCCAATGTGCTGTGATTCATTTATTCTTGTGTGATTATACTGTATGGGGCACTTGTGTGTCTATATGGGGGTTTCGCTACTTTATTGCACTGACACCTCACATCTGGGCCTAATACACTAATCTGGTTGAGAAATATCAGTTACTTCTTACATAAATATGCAAAAAATAAAATGTTTACACATACAAAATGGAAGCAGCTTTGGTGAGGTTCAAACCATGAATGACTACATACAAGGCATGTGCTCTAACTGCTACACTGTTGCACCTATGTTTGCACTGGATGTCTATTGCTTTTTCACTTATCGTGCTGGTTCAGCTGGTCTAAGCATAGCTAAGCAACGGGCACACCCACATAGCTATGCTTAAACTTTATTGCATGTACAAAAAAAAATTATTAGTTGTGTTCTTTTATTTGTATCCTTCAGAATATCCATGCTAATACTGAACCTATTATTCTATCCACTTTTTGCTTTTTGGGACGATTGTCCCTTATGGCTTTGTCCACATTCTTTACTCTGACGGATTGGGATGTATGCATTATGTGCTTATGCTAAATCTGTTATTCTATCAATGTTTGGCTTGGTAGGGTCAATTGTCCCTTATGGCTTTGACCAGATTTCTTACCTGACATGTTGGGGGTGTTATGAGCATTCTCACTCATTTTAAATTGCCGAACGGCAATTCTGGAGTGCAGGGGGTGTGTGTATTGTGAGAGCGCTGCTCTCAGACACACCCCCTGTGCTCGTACATGGAACCATGTCCGTTTTACAGCATGGCAGCAAGCCTTTATACATATGCATGACACACTGCCATACTGATCAGGAATGGACCCTGCTGTGCAGGAATAACTTATTCCTGCATAGCTGATTGCTGAATCTGGGAGAGTAACTATTACATTTGTAATATTTTGTAAACAACTTACAGTATCTCAGCAACCCCTAAAGTTACACATATACTGTCAGCAACATTTTATCCATCTAGCTGAGAGCTTTCAATGTAATGAGCTAAAGTGTACAAAGTGATGGAGGAGGTGTATACATATTCATTAAGAATAGATAAACATCAGGATTGGTTAGACAGTAGGATTCCCTGGAGAAACTGCAGGTGCTGTTGACTGCTTGTAGGGCAGTGAATCAAGCCATTGCCAGGTACAGCAGCAACAACATGAATCAAGGTACCTACTGTGCTTATATGGATTTACTTGAGTCTATCAGGATACAGCAAAACAAGATGCTTTGGGGTGACTTTAACTACCCACCAACTGGGTAGATTACTTGCATGAAAACTCACTTGCCCAGAGGTTAGTCGACTTCCTTAACTACAATGCCCTGGACCATTGAGTTAACATCCACACAAAGGGAGACAACATACTGGATAGGGTGCTTATCAATATGGGTGATCACTGTAGAACCTCCACTGTGAGGTCCTCCCTGGTGAGATCTGACCATAAATTGATCTCATTCAAAGTACGTATCACACTTGATACCCCCACTTTGCAGCAGATAAAGTAATACAGTTCAACAAAGCAGATTATAATCTCCTATGGAATGGTATAAATATCTTGATTGCACCACCCCTTCTGATGGAACATGCAATTATGTAGAGCTCTACACAAATGCTTTATATAAACACCTGTACAACTGCATTGACTCACCTGTACCTGACAGGAACAAAACAAGCTCCTCATGGCACAGCAAACCTGCCTGGTGGACAACTGCCATTAGCATGCTTTGCAATAAGAGTTAGACATTGGTGTCTAACATTAAGAAGGAGGGAGCCCCACTAAAACAGAAGCACTCCCTCCTCAGCTTAAACAAGCAAACAAGTGTAGTTGTGAAGTCCTGCAAAACAAAGTATGGGACAAAATTAGTGTCCTCCACAAAGGACAATTACAAGACATTGTGTACTTACATGTGTAATCCAAAATCAAAGGCCCATATTGTTGCCAAACTCACAGATAACTATATCACATATAATGAGCCTGCAGACATAGCTAACCTGTTGGCCATCAGGTTTTGTGACAACTGCACGCCCCTGTCCCCACCACACATACACCATGACATTCCTTCAACCTGTCACATACCTTGTATTTCAAAAGATCAGGTACTAAATTACCTATCTAAAGTGTCACACACAGCATCTATTGCACCTGCTAGCATCTTGGGATGCATCCTACATGGAATCCAACATGGATTCCTAACACCATTGGGAACTATTTGCAATCATAGTGTAACCACCAGCTGTGTCCCAGCTGACTGGAAAATGGCCACTGTTATCCCCTTGCACAGAGGTGGTGCATCCACAGACCACAGGAATTATAGTCCTATTAGCCTGACTAGCCATATCTGTAAGGCTATGGGACAAAACATCATGGACCTTAACAAAGATATAGGTAATATACAAACACTTGATCCTACATTGTTTGAATTTGTGAATGGGAGATCATGCCTGCTAAACCTGGTGGACATCTATCAGACAGTCACCAATGACCTACCTAGTTGAGGGAACTTCTGTGCATACAACCACCTGGACTTAGCCAAGTCATTTGTCACTATCCCCCACTCAGGCATCATTGACAAACCCACCCAGCTAGCCATCTACAGTAATACCATTAGAGTGATCTTTAGCTGGGTCACTGATAGAACTCATATAGTCAGAATAGAGGTATCCATCTCCAATAGCAGAGCTGAAACCAGTGGCATTCCTCTGGGTTCAGTACTGGGTCCTCTAATGTTTGGAATCCATTTAACCAATGCACAAACACAAAGTGAATGCTTGTGGCTGACAAGGTATGCTGATACCTGCTAATTGGGAGCAGTTATATAATTTCCAAATTATGTCAGCATCCTACAACAGGGTCAGTCAAACATGACCAAATGACTGTTGCCACAATCACGGCCTTAAATTCTATGCAAATATATGTAGTATCATTCCTTTCTGTACCAGCAATGTTCCTGCTAAGTAGCACATCAATAGCAACACCTTAAGTGCATACTCAGGGATGAGTGACCTGGGCACACAGGTTTACACCTACCTTGCCTTAGATCACCATGTCTCCAGAATGGTAAGAAGAGCATTTTATCTTGATCATGTCATAACTGAGGGCACTGTCACCTGAATATGAAGTAGTTATAACCTCAATGTAGCCTTCCCTTATCAGGTCAATATTTTAGTGCAGTAGCCATTTTGTTATGTACATTTCCAAGCATCAGTGGCAATTGCAGAGACCACAAAGGTTCCTCACAAGGGAAATTCAAGTCTTCATCATCGTGCCCTATGGGGATCATCTGAAATCATTGTCACTTTAGTCTCTGTCATACAGACTACTCAGAGATGTTCTTCTGCCTTGCAAAAAAGGCAATCTGTGACCCTGCTTTATTGGAAATGCTGCATATTGGTATGTCAAATGCTACACAGATTACTCACTGTAAGGATCTTAACCTGGTATGTGACATCAATAAAACATGCTGAAGGGAGAAATATGTCAACCAGAGTTTAAAAAACTTTGGAAAAGACTTCCATTTAATGTCAAACAGACCTCCTCAATGGCTTTCTTCAGATGCAATCTGTATGATTGGATGGTGGATGGGTGACCATAATTTCACCATAGGGGTTATGCCTGTGTCCCTCTTGGACAGGGGCAATAGGTGCTGATCATGTCAATAAGGGTAAGAACTTGGCTAGGATTATAAAGGCCATAGGACCATTAGCTTAGTAAATTCCAATGATCCTATGACCCCATAGGCTGATGTGAAATGCTCTAACATCTACACACAACAACATGGCAACAGAGAGAATAGTACCACTACCATAGTACCACTACTGCGGAGAACATCGATGTCTGTGCAGTGACAGAAACCTGGTTCAAGGCTCCTGAGAGACCCCCCCCACTCTATTTTTTTTACTCTTATTATCGCGTTCCCCCCCCAAATCCGGACAATACCAAGGGAAGGGGGGAGGTTATCCATCACACACACCCACACCACAAGACTGGACTAGGCACACGATACATTCGGAGACCATCCCCATCCAGCAATTAATAGGCAAGCAAGACTGCTCTGCAAATTGTAGTTACAGGCAGGCCACACCCTCGCAAAGGAACAGGAACCATGGCTTCTAGAAAACAAAAGAGATAAATAAATGTATCACCAAACACCATCATACTACTAGGTGACTAATATAGATAATATATAGGAACACTCTGGTGGACCCCAGCCATAAACAAACTCTACAACAAAGGAGGAAAGCTACTACAAGGCAAAGCAAAATCCCTTAAAGGGTACCACCCTTGATCACTATAAGTAAAAAAAAAACTCATCATAAAATCATCCAAAGCAAAAAAAAGAGAAAAATGAAAAAAAGCTAAGACTCAAAAAGAATCATAGGGCCTTTTTTGTTAAAGAAACAAAAAGGAAACTCCCAGATATGCCAGATACTAAAATGAAAATGAAGATTATGAAGATATTACTGACAGACATTGACAGTCACCAAAGCCATTGATGAGGAAAGGCAGGTCCACACAGCTACCTCGATCTAAAACTCATCAGCTTAAATGTTAACCCATACATCACAAGATGGGTTGCAAAAACTGGTGGAAGACAGAACCCACAGGGGTCAGAGTTTGCTGGCGCCGCAGACCTGGCCTTGTTCAAGAGAAATTGACCAAACAGAGGCAGAGCAAAATAATGGGTATGTTCCCCATACTAAAGGGGTGTGGCGCAGCCCAAACAAATGGACCAATAAATATTTACAGAACACCGCATGTCACATGCACACTGCAAATGGGCTGTAATGAGATTAGAACCCCTACCTATCTAGTCTTACACATGACAGATCACAGTACTTAATGCACATGTCATGACTTAACTCTGATGTTAAGATGGCTGTTGGTAGCCTTATGGTAGATGACATCATCAGGCCTTGTGAAAGGCAAGAGTTTGCAGGCCTGCATCAAATGCAAGGACCACTGCAGTTTTGAAGTCAGTGGGGGATTCACACTTGCTTTGTGGGGAGATGCACATACAAATAATAAACACACAAAGTGGGCTGGAGTGACAGTAGAACCCCTACCTGTCTAGTCTTACAAACTACAGATCCCAGTACTTAACCCATGTGCATGGCTTAAGTCTGACATTAAGATGGCTGTTGGTAATCTAATGGTAAATGACATCAGCAGGCCTTGTGGAACACTGGAGTTTGGAGACCTACATCAACTGCAAGGGCCAAAAAGTGCAGATCCACTGCAATTTGGAAGTCAATGTGGCATTCACACTTCTTTTGTAGGGAGATGCACATGCACACACAACAAATGAGCCGCAGTGAGATTAGAACCCCTAGCTATCTAGAATTACAAACTACACAACACAGTACTTAATGCATGTGCCACAGATCAAGTCTGCGTTATAGATGACTGCAAGTAAACTACTTGTTCAGGAGATAAACAAAGCCTGTGTTGAACAGCATGTGTGGCCTGTGGAGTGACATTGCTTTTTACTGTCATCTTTGTCATCTGCATCTAGTAGCCTAGCAGTCAGATAGCTGTTTTTTATCCTAGGTATGTGGCAATAGTAGCCATTTTGTCCATATGTCTCTGTTTGCATTTGGATGGGCTAGCTGTGGCCAAAAACAATTTGCCCTGTCAATGCACGAGTACACATCATACATTACACAACTTATTCACTTGTTGGTGTATGTGTGGTGACCTCCAGCAGGCACAGGGGGCTGTAAGTAAGTGCATTATCTACTGTTGAGCCCTTACTTTTGGTCATATATATATATATATATATATATATATGTGTGTGTGTGTGTGTGTGTGTGTGTGTGTGTGTGTGTGTGTGTGGTCATAGTCTGGGTATGATAGGCAATACAGACATACACCCACAATATATATTTGGCTAATAGGCAATGCATAGCCTATTAGACAAAGCTGAGGCATACTGAGCATGCCTAAGTCTGTCTACAAAGGCATCAGCAGGGAGTTCCTCCTCTGAGTCCTCCTGTGACTGTAGCTGTGGTGACCTAGACACTGGTGGGGGGCTGT
Source organism: Protopterus annectens (assembly GCF_019279795.1). Lineage (NCBI taxonomy): Eukaryota > Metazoa > Chordata > Ceratodontiformes > Protopteridae > Protopterus > Protopterus annectens. The sequence goes on along the minus strand of NC_056728.1, from coordinate 532,154,651 downwards.
GTATCCCTTCCCTTTGTTGATCCTGCTGCAGCTGTCTCTGCAGCATCATATTGTATAGTATAGAACATACTGTGAATATCTGTGCACGAGTGTCTGGAGTATACTGCAGGGCTCCATCAGATGTATTGAGGCACTGGAACCATGACTTCAGAAGCCCAACTATGACATTCCTAGTTTGTGTGTGTGCCTCATTATGGTGTTCTTCCATGTGTGTGTTTGCATTTCTGATGGGTGTTATCATCCATGGTTCCAAGGCAAAGCCAGAATCTCCCAGTAAATGGCCCTGTGGGATGTCACCCCTAGCAGACATCTGGTACTTCTGTGATTTGTGCCAGATATGGGAATTGTGATAACTGCCAGAGTTGCTATCACACACATTAAGGATAATCCCCTGGGCATTGCAGATGACCTGGCAGTTGATGGAGTTGTACCCCTTGTAGTTAACATAGACTATACCCTGCTCACCAGATGGTGCCTTGATGTGTAGATGTATGCAATCTATGGCACTTAGTACTTCTGGGTAATGTGCTACATGGTAGAAATGTTGTATATTGCTGTGCCTCACCTCAGGTGAAAAGGGAAAAGATATGTGCTCACTGGCATGTGGAAGCATAGCATCCAGGAATTGGTGGAGTATCCTGGATGCACATGCCTGTGACACCCCCCATCATGTCCCCGGAATGTCTTTGAAAAGTCACCTGTAGCTAGTATCTTAAGTCCTGCACAGGCCTTTGTTTCCACTGGGATGTGTTTACCTCTGTTAGCTCTGGCTCTGAGTTGAGGGTGGCAAAGTTCAGTGAGTTCTTGTAATATGTCCCTGTCCACTCTTTAGCACTCTACAGTTTCCAGCTCATGTAGCTCCTGGAAAGTTAACCTAGGCCTCAACACTATTATCCTTCTCGGCCTAGGCCTATTGTCATCAGAACTAGCAGCATTGACTTCAGCATCCTGCATATACAGATAGATGTAGCATAGTTGCAACAGCCCCTAGCATTACCCCAGTTAGACTTCCCAAGCCTCTACTCCAATGGTCCAGAGTACTGAGGGAACATCAGAATGTAGGGTATATACATACTTTATACAATCCTGCTTTAGGTCCACCATGTGGCATTGGTAATTATGATGCAGTTCACCTTCCCAGAATTAATGTAATTTAAAGGCCCTACTTTAGTACACAATGCTGCTCCATGTGCCACAGTGTGCAGCATAGCTTATACAAACATCATAAATATTTATTGTAGATATTTAGTTTTAATTGATTGCTGTCTATGTCATCACTGTCACTTGTGTAGTCTGCTTGCACGAACATGCTAAGCTATATGGCATGCTGCGCAAACACGCGAACTGGGAAAAAAATCTTAAAAATAATAAGACACAACCCCTGATGTCATCCACATCCAGCGGATACAGTTGCTCCTTTTAGCAGTTCAAAAAAACTACCTCATTTGCCTAAATATCCTTGCTGATAGCATAGAAACTACATGGCTCATAGCCATGTGAGCTGGGTAACAGCAAGTATGCACCATTGTATGGGCCTGACACAAGGTCCTGCAGTACATTTGTGAAAATCAATTTAGAAGTGTTATTTTATATTTTTTATTTCTGTTAAGCATGTTTGTGCACTGTGGTGCATAGCACAAACATGCTGAAATTATTAAAAATTATTAAAAAAAATTATTATTAATTTTACATATTCCCTTCCTTTTTCAGACATCCACAATGTACCTTTTGCACATATATGTATGTATGTGATCTAACATTTTCAGGGGAGTTATGTCCATATTTGTGGACTTTTACATCCCCGTCTATCTATGTGGACTCCTGTATGCAGAAAAATTCTGCAAACACTATGGACATTAACACGGAGTCTATATGGATGCCTTTCTGCTTGTTGGATCACTCCACCTGGCTCATTTGCATAAGATTCACCTGCCTTTGGGGAAATTTGCATTTCACGGATATTTCCCTAATTTGCACATGCTTGTGCACTGCCAAGTGTTATTAACTGAATCTACAATTGTTTGTACTCATGTATACATCGCACCGTGACATGTACACCAAAAAAACTCATGTAGGCTTTAGTGAATTTCCCCCCCAATATCTGTCTCATCATCACCATCACCAGCAAATGCCAAACTTGCCAAGTAAACTAGGAAACAAATATGATATATAGACAGCACAAGATAGAAGGTGTACTCCCACCCTTACTAGTCAAAGGCAGTCAGATATAGCAAGTCATATTATTGCTCAAGGGCAAAATCTTTCTAGAAGAACTACTGCACTTATTGTAACTTTCACTTTTGAAATGATCTAATGTATTTAGTTTAAGATATGTCTTAAGTATATTTTTTGCATATGCTAAAAAGAACATCAGAATAAGTATGGCCTGTTCCTAAAGATTCTGGAAAAAAACATACATAAATTTGTACCTCTTTTGTTTTGTGAATATTCATTATAAGATATAGAGAAAATACTTAAACCAATGTGCATTACTTATGCCTGGTGGTTCGAGTGGATTCTCCTTCTGTGCTTTTTTTCAAGGTTGATACTTTTTAGTTGTGAAGAAAATACATAAGTGGTATTCTCCCCCTTTGTTTAAGGCTTTTCATTTCAACTTGTGGAAAAAATCATATATACTATGTGTATCATTTTTGTAGTTGTTCATAATAAGTTGTTGAGAAAACTACTTTTTTTCATTGCCACTATTTTACTTGGAAGAGTAATAATTGCTCATCATTTTATTAAAATTGCATTCCCTATCATGTAAAGAAACTATAGAAAAAAGTACAAAGTACATTAGTGCAGTTAAGAACCAAACAAGCTGCTGTACCTCTGATGAAAACATTCACAATACTTACAGTGCTTATGCTAAGTAATTGATCCCAACATATTTATTAAGAGCTTTCTTCATCAACAATCATGGACTTCATCATCGCTAAAGTGATGATAAAATCAGAGACAGATGAGAACTATGCAATTTCAACTTTATTTTATATAAACAGCATCCAACCCAGAAGTGTTTCAACATATTTCACACAAATCCATATTAGTACCAAAAAAAAAAAACAGGTGAAGTCATATTAGCCAGATCAGGAGAGCTCTATTTACACTATTGCAAAGTATAAGAAGATAGCTGTTATGAATACAGATAAAACTGCCATAGATGCATTAAATCTTTGCAGTATAGCTGAAACACTATAAAAATCATTCACATGGTGGATCAGAGGGTACAGTTTTTTTTGTATTATCAATATTTGTCCCACAGGAGTATACATATATAACAATTTATTCTGTCCCATAGAGCTTTAAAAGAGTGAGAGTTCAGAGTTCTGGTGGTCTGTCTAGGGAATATTACAAAGATCAACAAAAGTGATTTCTATGTGACTCTGACTATCCTTATTTAAGCTAGTTTATTATTGGTTTCACTAAAGAAGTACTGAAATGGTATATTGAAATACTGTAAGGTTTCATGTAGCAATGACTCTTTTAGTTTCATAAATAAAGTGTGGAGTTGCATAAGTATAAAATGAATGTATTTTAATTACCATCAGTCTTTAAATACACAACCCTTTAAGTGACAATTCTATAATTTGATAACAAAAGTAAATGTCATATAATAAAAGTAATGGTTTGGACATAGTTCCAAGACCAACTTATTTTCCCAGATAGACAAACATTCTACTACTAATACATTTGTGGCATTTAGTAAAACTGGCTAGCAAAAAAGCAACAGTAGTGCCAATGTCTGTGTGGCTTAACACTAATGTATTTTGGTGAATAGGTACCACCAATTACTCTCAATGGCCATATCATTTAAAAATTGATAGTAACACAATTGCCATGATATGCATTCTTTTTTTTTGTCAGACTCCTTATCCCCTGCTCTGCTTCAGTGATTATCTTACTCCTGGTTAATTTGCCCATTAATTCCTCATTAAAAGGTTAAGAGTCTAAGAGGGACAGGTACACCTTATCTGGAACAGACTCCCCACATAAGTAAAAGGGAGTTCTTCCATAAGCCTATTTAAATGCAGTTTGGGACCAATGGTTGGGAACTTGTTAAGTGTCACCTGTGACCCTTATGGATAGGGGCAGTTTGTAGATGTCCTAAGGCACAGGCATATATCAAAGCTGTTCTAGCCCATGGGCATTAGGGCATGAATGGCTAGGCTTAAAAAGAATCTATGGCCATTAACCTAGTAATCTTCTGTGATCCAATGAACTGTAAGAATGTAGCATTTAGACAGCCACTAGGGATGGTTTGAGGGGTTCCTGTTTAGCCCTACTCTGTTCCCTGTAGACACCCAGCTTGTGGAGTTCAAAAAGTACGTACATTGACCTGCCCATGCAGGTCATCTCTCATTTACACAAGAAACATTGCCAGAATATAACCCCACCCACTCATCAAGCATGGCAGGTTGCTCCCAGTGTCTCCACCACAGAAATTATATCTACCTATGCATTCTACAGACTTCCATTTCCATCTACATCTCAACCTCAGGGAAAGTGGAAAATGGCCAAACCCTGTCACTCATGTCCCTCCCTGCTTCCCTACTCTACTGCTAATGCCACTAATCAAATTTCCTTCACCTGGGTTTCAGTAGGAGCTCCATCTTCTGGTGCAGAGCCAAGCTTGATGTATTAGTTTTATATAAGTAGTTCCATTTTTGGGATTACCTTGCTTTCACTGCCTAAGTCACATTGTGCTGCACAGGTGAGGACCAGTTTCCACTGCTAAGGGGTATGTCCAACTTCACACTTCTCACACCATTAATTCACAGCCATTTCTCATTACTATGAACTCACATCACATTTCTTGGTTGCAATACCTGTCTCTGAAAGATAACTGGTTCTTAATGCTATAACTACAGACTATAGCAGCTTCATTAAAAAACAGCATAAAATCACATTGCCTTGTAAAGATAGCCATCATAACTTTAATACCAGCAAATCACATCCCTGTTTCTTTAAATTCTACCAAACCGATGACATCATATGCTACTCATAGTATTACTATTATTATTAATTGTTGTTGAACTTTATTTCAGAATGCCCCATTGTTACAAACTTGGTGTCTGCTTTACCCAAACAATGTCACCACTTAGACATCATAACTTTCCACATATTCCTGAATCCTATTCTAAAACTTTTCACATAACATGTTTGGAATTGTGGTCTCTTTTAAGCCATTACTCCTTCTCGTATGTTCAGTGACAATACTATACTAATGACCCCCATTAAAATCTCTATGCAAATCTCAGAAGCACATTTTCATTTTAATACTATGCTCTTTTTCTCAGGTCAAACACATCTTAATTACCACCCACATCATTATCTATGAATCCTAAGTGGTTAATCGTAATGCGTATTAATCTGTAGTCTAAATAATAAATGGACACAATTAGAATCACGGATGCTCACTTTAACTCTAATGTACTTTTCATTACTGCATCTTGTTTTAAGAAATCCTCCCGGTTCACACCATATATCTCACAAACTGTTGTAGATTTACTGGTAATAGGCCGCATGCTAGATATGGAGGTGGAGTTCGAAGGTGTATTGACCATATTCTGAAGCAAGGGTAAGTAATACATTTTTTGAGTTGGATACAACACTTTAATATATATATATATATATATATATATATATATATATATATATATATATATATACAATAGCAAGTTATATAGTTTTGGACAAAAACAAGTGTATTATTTTTGGATTTTATTTTGTTGATTAGCATGTCCGCTTTTTTTTTCTCAGACATGAAACTCCATGAAATGACATCATGAACAACTGAAATCACTCTCTACTTACATTAATGTATAGGTGACAGGATTTCCATTCTTAAGGTATCAGTAGTAGTTTCTTACTTTGTTGAAAGACAAGTTGTCAACAATTTCTTGCAGATGGAATACCTCAGATTTAAAATTAAGACGTGATGATGTAGTAGTTGCAGCATGATATAAGTAAGAAGTTGCTTATTGCTCCTCTAAAGACCTAAGTTGCTTTGTTTACCAATGATGCACTGCAGTTGTATGCAAATCTCTGCTCATTTCCTACTGTGACATTATTTTGTTGGTGTGGTTATAAAGACGAATGAGCAAGTTTTAAAAAAAATCAAACAGCGCCCTATAATATTCATTTTTCTTTCTTTCTTCTTTCTTTTTTTTTAAATCACTTTTAGCTTTAATGTGAGAAGTATAACAGGAATTTAAGTAATTGTAAAACAAAAATACTTTCAAGTATGACCAATATGTTTTAACTTTGACATAAATAATGATAATGCCTTCCCCATAGTAATATCCAAGAATAATAAATTTAGCAGATTATAGACCAAACTGGAAACTCATCCAACTACTCCTATTTGGCTATACAAAAACATATTTGTTATAATCAACTTACCATCTTCTGCCACTGTTTCTAGCTTTAAAAATACCTTAAACACATTCTTGACATAACCACAAATAATAGAGAAATTATTTCTGTGGAAATTTAAACCTAAATTGGCCTTCTTCTGTCAGTCACCATCTTTTAAGATTATTTCATACTCTTGATCTCACTCAGCTTTTCAATATATGCTCTCATCTTTGCTTTAGTATTATATTTGCTGTTCATTAATGTATATGTTGTTTCATAGGTTCATAGGTTCATAGGTTCATACTAGGCTATCTGCCCTAGGGCATTTATAAGCCTATCCAGAGTGTGTTTGACTTTCGCCACCCATTTTAAATTAATTTTGCTATGCCTTTTTTTGAGGTTAGTAAACTGTGCCTCTGTCTAACAGTGACACAGAAGTGATAGCCGGGGTAAACCTACGATCTCCCATCCACTCATCAAGATTCCTCTTGAAGATAGTCAATGTGGGACTCTGCCTAACCTGGACTGGGATTTTATTCCAGAGTGAAGGGAGCCTCTGGGTTATGAATCTGTCCCTCCAGCATGTCCTATTTATTTCAGTGCTGAGGTTCAAGTCACTCGAGCGCGTAGCTCGATGGGATTTGGATTTTCTGAGGTGCAGCATGTCCATTAATTCTGGGTTGGACATGGCTTTATACGTTAGGCACAGATCGCCTCTGAGCAGGCGGTATGCCACTGAGTAGAGCTGGAGTTTCTTTAACCGGGCAGCATATGGCATCTGTTTGAGCCCTTTGATCCTCTTGGTGAGGTACTTTTGGGGTCTTTCCAGTTGCTGTAAGTGTCTGGTAAGGTACATCCCAAAAGGGGCATTGTACTCAATTATGGGCCTGATGAGGGATGAGTAAAGAGGCACGATGACCTCCCCTGATCTAGATGTGAATCCCTTCATGATTAGGTGGGCTATATAAAATGTTTTTCTAACCACTTTGGCCACGTGGTTGTCAAATGAGAGATTGCTATCAACTTGGGTCCCCAGGTCCCTAATGACTTCTTCTGTACTTAATGGATTACCACCTATGTGGTAATTTGTGGGCACTTTGTTTTGCCAAAGGGATGACTATACACTTTTTGGCGTTTAGCTTGAGGCCATGGCTCTGGCACCAGTTGTCTGTTTCTATGAGGCCCATTTGGAGGATGCTTGTGTCAGCTGGAGAGTTGATTATGGCGCCCAGTTTGCAGTCATCTGCGAACTTGGTCAGCCACAGTCCTTCCGTGTTGGCCTGTACCGCCGAGAAATATATACCGAACAAGAGAGGTCCCAGGACTGAGCCTTGTGGGATGCCACTTGTAACTGGTTTGGAGTCTGACATGGCTCCAGCAATTCTAACCATGTGGGTTCTGTCCTTGAGCCAGTTTGCAACCCATCTAGTGACATAGGGGTTTATATTTAAGCTGGTGAGTTTATCTATAATGCCCGAGTGGGGTATTGTATCGAAGGCTTTTGCGAGGTCCAGGTAGGCTGTGTGGACCACCTTCCCTCGTCAATGGCCTTGGTGACTGTTTCAAAGAAATCGACCAGGTTTAAGAGGCAGGATCTGCCCTTAACAAAGCCAAACTGGGTAGGATCCAGTGTCTGTAGGTCCCCAATATCTTTATTTATGAGGTCCATGATGATCCTTTCCATAGCTTTGCAGACCAAGCTAGTCAGGCTTATGGGGCGATAGTTTCCAGGATCCGTTGAGGCACCACCTTTGTGGAGAGGGACCACTGTTGCTGTACGTCACTCTTTGGGTACATATCCTGTAGTAAGGCTAAGATTGAACAGTAGTTTTATGTTTGGGTTTAGCTCTTCTTGGAGTTCATGAAGGCAGCCCGGGACACCATCTGGTCCCATTGATGCTGTGTTTTTGCTTTGGAGAGGCGGCTCTTACCTGAGCATCTGAGATGTCAGGGGCAACACTCTGTTGGGATAGATATTTGCCCTTTGGTGGGGAGAGGGGAGAAGTTTGCACTGAACCTGTCAGCTAGGATGTTGGCAATGTCTGTGGGCTCGGTGTATTTTTGTCATTTTGGACTAATTCTGAGCATATCTGGGAATTCCCACCCAGGTTCCTAACATAACTAAAGAAAGCCTTGTGATTATCCTTAGTGTCCTGTGCAATTTTTCTATCGAAGCTGGCCTTAGACGATTTTATGAGTGCCCATAGTTTTTTGCTAATACTGATCAGAGATGCCTTCCCTTTTGGGGATTTTGCTCTATCATGTAGTAGCTTCCTCCTTCTATTGTATAGTTTGTTTATGGCTGGGGTCCACCAGACAGGACGTCTGCCTTTGGAGGATTGGGTCTTGGTTTTATTTGGGATTGCATGATCCATGCATTCCTGAAGGTGTTCATAGAATGCGTTTATAAAGGATTCTGGTCTGGGCGTATTTTCCACAGGCCGGGGCTTTGAAGGATTTCGCCTTGGTTTTGAGGCGTGAAATTTGCTTTAGAGAAGTTTTTCACTGTGGTTTTCTGGGCAGGGGTGGGGTCGGGATGTGAATATCCAGTGAGATTAGTTTATGGTCTGATCTTACCAGTGAGGGATACACTTCTGGTCTGGAGCATAGTGTCCCCATGTTGGTGATGATCAGGTCCAGTATGTTTTCCCTCTTGTGGGAGTGGTAACAAGTTGTTACATAGCATTTGAGTTTATAAATTCTAGGAACCTTTGGGCTAGGGTGTTGGAGCTAGAGTAATGCTCCCAGTCTATGTTTGGGTAGTTGAAGTCACCCAATATAATGGTGTTTGGAGAGACCTTCATATTTTCCAGTATTCTCAGGAAGGCCAAGTGGGGTTCCTGTGTTTGGGAGGGTGGTCTGTAGCAGGCTATAAACTGGAAGGCAGTTTTACCCACAGTTAGTTGCACATGGATAGTCTCTGATGCTTTGTGCTGTGCCACCAACCTGGAGGTGTGGGTATCTTTGACGAATATTGATACTCCCCCTCCTTTTGTGGTTTGGTCCAAGTTTTGGGGCTGAAAAGCATGGTATGAGGTATAACCTGGTAGTGCTGTGGTGCTCTCGGGAGCCTTGAACCAGGTTTCTGTTACTGCACAGATATCGATGTTCTCCATGCTAAGGAGAGTTTCGAGTGCGTGCATCTTGAGGTTTAGACTTCTGGCGTTGAGTAGCATTACTCTTAGTTTCTTATCCCTTGTGATACCTATGGATGTTATGTTATGTTATGTTATGTTATGTTATGTTATGTTATTTTATGCTATATTATGCCACATGATTTGGGTGGTGGCTGGAAACAGTCTTGTACCAGATGACCCCCTCATTTAACAAGCATAAAAAAATAAAGTAAAATAAAATAAAATCATTTTCAAATGTAAGTTTAATCATTGAAGTTAATGACAGAAAGTAAACTGAATTACAGTCCCAGTTCTAAGAGTGATATTTTTGATTATTAACAAAGAGATTTGAAGATTTAGAATTACTTAATTCCAAATCTTTTACCAGATAGTGAGTGTGTGTGTGTGTGTGTGTGTGTGTGTGTGTGTGTGTGTGTGTGTGTGTGTGTGTGTGCACGTGTGCACTCGTGCATGCGTGTGGGTTTGTGTATGTGTGTGTGTTTGTGTATAAGGGGGATATTATTTACAAAATATGAAGACAATCCTGAACTGAGAAATATTTAAAAAAAAAATCCATACAGCTCTTATTTGGAGATGATTGCTTGAATTTGTTTTCAGATTTACGGGAAGCATTTACTTTTCCCATTCAAAGTTGTTCAAATGACTACACAGATAGCTGATTGCTTCTAATGTTTGGATCAGTTATGTGCATGTACTATTGCTATGTCTAACTAGTGTGATTTCTGACAGAAATTTGATCAGCCTTTGACTGGTTATATTAACACAACTCTATGTAGTTTATTCTCATCTCAGCCCCCTTTATTCTGGTTATCATGAAAGAAAGTGTTGCCTGCTTCCTTAGAGGACAGTGATAAAGGAATACTATTCCAAGCATGCCAAGACATGTTTTTTATGATAATAGCAAACAATATTCATTATGGAATTCTAAATAGATTTTTCCATTCTTTAAAGAAAAAAAAAATTCATATGTTCTTGACCAGTTTCACAGTATGCCTGACATGTTCAGAAAATGAAGTGCAGTTTTTAAAGCATACATTTTGATCTTTAAAAATTGTCACACTCATGAAATTTAGTGAGAAGAATTGTGAATGTAATTTGGAATTACACTTTCATACTGAGCAATGGAAATTTTAATGTAGAATATTCGGGTCTATATTATTCAAATGATTAAAAGAGTGAATGCTCTTTAATCAACCTCTTAAAATAGAAAGCACTAAATCCTGAACACATGGAACAGCGATTTTTTTCCCAGGGAAAAAAAATCGCTGTTCCGTGAAGGGAAAAAAAATTGCTGTTCTGTGTGTTCCGGATTTAGTGCTTTCGATTTTAAGGGGTCGATTAAAGAGCATTTGCTCTTTTAATTGTTCTAGGTTATAATATAGACCTGAATATTTCAATCAAGTGTTCTAAAGCAAACTTTAC